>NC_056605.1:31448093-31508093 GCF_018340385.1 Cyprinus carpio | reverse complement strand
TAATATATATAATATTTTAGTATATTTGATGATAATATGAATTTAAATGTAGATTTTAATATTATATATATATATATATATATATATATATATATATATATATATATATATATATATAAATGGTGAATTGTTATTATTTCAAGTAACGGTTTTAGTTAACGATAATAACTCTGATTTTCTGTATAGAAGTTTTTTTTTTAACTGTATAAAGTGCTGAAAATCTGAAAAATTCTTTGCGTTGTTTTTATAAAAACTTTAAATCATATTTTCAATTAATTTTATATTTATTTGCAATCTTATATGACAAAGTATCCCAGGTAGTGCCATCAGATTTTTATTTCTAAGGCTGATAAATATTTAGCACAGATCAAAATAATTACAATAATGATAATAATAATAATAATAATAATAATAATAAAATAAATAAAAAATGATTTAAATAAGTTTCAAGTTGAAGAATCATCCATAATTAACAGATCTATTGCATGTATTTGATTTTTTTTGTATTTGTTGATGTTAAGTGTGTATAAAAATAGCTTATGTTATCTTTTTTTGTATTTTTTTTTATTATTTTTTTTTATTATTATATAATAATAACTTGCTATGTCACTAGCTTCTCTGTTCTTTTTATTCTTTTTGTTTTATATTTTTTTTCTTTTTTTGTTTTTTATTGCTTGCTTTGTCCTCATTTTGATAAAGGCATCTGCTAAATGATTAAATACAAATGTATTGTTCCTTAACTCTCTTGCATACATATGAGATTTATTATGCTCCATGATGTTCGGCAAGAGGACGGAATCAAGAACTTCTTTAATGATGTTTATGATCTGTACATCAAGGTAAGTGTTATTTCAGTGTCACATAAATGCATCGCATTTGTTTTGAAACATTTTTGTGTTTTTACGCAGTTTGCAATGAATCCCTTCTATGAAGCCAACGCGCCGATTCGCTCCACAGCCTTTGACAGGAAAGTGCAGTTTCTTGGGAAGAAGCATCTGCTCAGTTAATTCATTTTACTAAATGTACATGTATTTGTTGTCATGCATAAATCCACAGGTGTGCTGTTAAAGTTTCAGTTGTTTATACTCATCGTTACTGGCTTATATTCACATTCTTACCTGCTACTGTACAACAAATGAAGTGTGATTACATATTATTTCTAAAGTGTGTAAAAAAAAAAACCATCATCAAACAGGAATGCAGCATAAATGACACACTAAACATTTCAAATGCAACAACTGTTACCTGTGATCAATCGCATGCTGCTTTTGTACAATACTGTTTTTTCCAGTAATAAACAATTTCATCAAGTACTGTTCAATACTTCTTTAATATCGATTTAACAATGTACAATATTGAGATTTTAGTGCTTCTTTTCAAAGTGCGTGCTTAGACACTTCACCTCATCCATATTTTTAGTACAAGTACTGTGTATATATTTGGCACGCTACACAATTATGTTAATATATATTAGAAATGATCACACAGCGTATGAACGCCTGTCCTGCATAAGTTAATCATAGTTACAGGAAAAGAAAATCACATGAAACGCACAGTGCAAGAAAAATCAGCATTTTCAAATCTTGTTTTCCAGTAAAAACAAAACAAGAAGCATTTACTTAAGAATCAAACAGCACGTGACAGACTTGTTTTCACATAGTGCATTTTAAAATAAGATGTTTTTTACTCAAGATGATTTGCCTATGAGCTAAGATGAATAAATTCAATATATGTTAGGTGGAAAAAAAAAGTGCTGTTGTCTTACACAGCTGTGCTCCTCAAGTAAACTCCTTTTGTTTTAAGGACATTTAGATATTTTTAATGGAAAACAAGGCAGTTTTTGCAGTGCATTTATTGCATTTGCTCTTCACTATTTGACCGCCATGCAAGACAAAATGATATCAGTCTATCTATGCAATAACCTGCTCAAATCAGGACAGATTTATATATAAAAGACATCTGAATGCACAGAATCATTTAAATTCAGAACACCACCCAATGAAAGCAACCCAGTGTTTACGAGTAAGTGCATATGAGTGCATGTTCAAATATAACGCAGACGCTTCACTCAAGGACCATTAAATAGCTAATGGAGGTCGTTCTGGTCTGTTAACAGCATGCTGTGCTGCTGCGAGGCTTTCTATGCAGGTTGACGGTGTCTGTTGGAATCAAATGCTCGTGTCGATCCTCCAAAGCCAGAACTCTTCTGACGGCTTCCTCGAACGCGACCGCGACGTTAGTGGCGTCTTTAGCGCTGGTTTCGAAGTACGGGTATCCTCCGCTTTCCCTGCACCACTCTTGAGCTTCCTCGCTGGTCACCTGCCTCTCCGTCACGTCCACCTTGTTGCCCAGAAGCACGAACGGGAAGCTGTCGGGCTCCTTGACGTCGGCGTAGAAGATGAACTCTTTCCTCCAGTTGTTGAGGTTGTGGAAGCTCTGGCTGTCGTCCACGCTGAAGGTCAGCAGGCAGCAGTCGGAGCCGCGGTAGAAGGGCGTCCGCAGGCTGCGGAATCGCTCCTGACCCGCCGTGTCCCAGATCTGCAGCGTGACCGTGCGGCCGTCCACCTCCAGGTCTTTATTGAGGAACTCCACGCCGATGGTGTGAAAGAGATGGGCGTCGAACCGGTTAGTGACGTAGCGGTTCATGAGCGAGCTCTTTCCCACTCCACCGTCGCCCAGGAGAATGACTTTAAGAAGAGATGATTTAGATGACATGCTGTTTGTGTTCCTCGTCCTGTGAACTGAAGTTCAGCGGCATTTTTAAGACTCAAATAAGTCATGATTCTCCAATAAAATGTAAAGTTTATTTACACTATCGGTCAAAAGTTAGGTGTCATTTAGATGTTGCTAAAAGGAGTCTTTCTGCTCACTGACGCTGCATTGATTTGATCAATAATATACTGTAGTAAAAACTGTAAAATTGTGAAAAATTATTGTAATTTAAAAGAAATGTTGTCTAAGTGAATATCTGTTAAAATGTAATTTATTTCTGTGATGCAGCATCATTACTCCAGTCTTCAAAAAAAAAAATATATATATATATATTAATCAAGGATGCATTATATTAATCAAAAGTGAATGTAAAGACATTTATAATATTACACAAGATTTCTATTTCAAATAAATGCTGTTCTTTGAACCTTCTATTCATCAAAGAATCCTGAAAAATCAAATGCATCACGGAACAGCAATAAATTACATTTTAACATTTTCAAATAGAAAATAGTTATATTAAATTTCAAGAAATATTACAGTTTTTACTGGTTTGATCAAATAAATGCAGCCTTGGTAAGCAGAAGAGCGTCTTTCAAAAATATTCAAAAATATTGAAGAAAAAAAAAATTAATTATTCCAAACTTTTGACTGGTAGTGTATATTATTTATTTTAGTAAACACCTGTAACAGTGTTAATATTTGATATACTTGAATAAACACACATATGTGGCTCTTAGAATGGTACCAAAGGCCAAATGTAGTACGAACAGGTGGAGAGGGGTTTATAAAACACTATTTGAACAAACTGTAGCCAAGTTTCATTTCTGTAAAACAGTATTTTTGTTTAATAAAAAAACTGATTCAGAAATTTGACTATTTAAAAAAAGAAGAAGTAGTAGGTTTCACTTACCTTTACTGCCTCAAATAATTCATCATTCAATACCTAGGAGAAAAAGAAATAAATCCCTAAATTAGAAATATTATCCCAACATTCTAGAATAATCAAAATAAGATCTATTCAACAGAGACTTAATATTGTAATGTGTTGTCTGCATATATTATTAAACTATTTACAGTTATTCATGCTGAAGTGAGATGTGTTACAGAAATATTACACATATAGCACATTACATCTCAGTTATTATTATTCATCATGTATGTTTCTATATGCAGTATAATGATTATGTAGGTTTTACACAAAAAGCAGAAATATAACCAGTATATAACCTTTTTTTTTTTTTTTTGTTAAATCAACTACATTATGTTTAAACATTTAATAATTGGTACAAATTTAATGGTTTTATTTTTGCATTTTATGACAATACATACATTATGTTTAAACTTCCAAAAACTAATTTTATTTTTAATGGTTTTATTTTAGGTTATTTATTTTTATGACAATACATACATTATGTTTAAACTTCCAAAACCCAATATAATTTTTGTTTGTTTTTTTTTGTGTGTGTGTGTGAAAATAAAAATTAAATTATGCTTTAAACATCTAAAAACTGATATAATTTTAAAAAGTGTTTTATTTCAGTTTTATTCTGTGAAAATAAAAACTACATTATGTTTTTACATCAAATAACTGATATCATTTTTTTATGTCTGTTTTCTGTGAAAATTATGCTTAAACATCAAATAATGATTTTTTTTAAACTATTTTATGTGTTTTTAATAAAGACTACATTATGTTTAAACATTCAATAACCAATATAATTTTTTAAAAGTGTTTTCACATTTTTGTGAAAATAAAAACTACATTATATTCAAATATCAAACAACTGATAAAACTTTAATGCTTTCATTTCTGTTTTTGTAAAAATAAAAACTACATTATCATTATACTGCAACAACAGAAACATATACTCATAATCAGCACTAGGTCTAGCTGTACTACACTGGACACAAATCAAGCTAGCGTTACTCTGAGAGGCGCAGTAATGCTGGACATGAGAAGGCGTTATAGCACTAAATGAAGACATGAGTAAGGTCCACTGAGACACAGGAGTTTTCTCTCAGCTGCTGGCGGTCAGTCGGTCATGTGCTGCTGTCTGTCCTGTATCACATGCAACAGTGTGCTTTACAATTCAGACAACATGCACCACAGCCAGAGTTTAAACACATACAGAATGACTTAAATACAATTACACCAGCCTGCTGGAGAAAACACTGAATTCACTGCACAGACCTGCGGCGCTGACGGCCAGCTGTTAGTGCAGGTCAGACTTACAGCCAATAATTCATTTTACATAGAAACCTTTTTTTTTCTCCATTCAATTTATTTTTGCATGGAAACCAATGAGGGTCAATTAGACAAGCAAGACAAAATTATTTTTCAACACACAGGAGGCTTAAATGACTTGATTCAGAAATTAATTAAAATATCCCAGTCTACTCAATTCAGAAATGTGAAAATAATGTGATGAATGTGGTTGAAACTATGAAACAAGTGGCTGAAACCACTTATACGGCTAATATTTCAAATTTTTATTATACAGCATCAAATACTTGACTCTGATTGGCCAGTCCATGCCATCAGAATAATATATTATCTATCTATCTATATATATATATATATATATATATATATATATATATATATATATATATATATACATATATATACACACACACACATACATTATTATGTTACATATATTATTATATATTGCTCAAGGAAAGTGTAGTATATAAAGCAATACAACAAATGGAGTCATGTATTAATAATATGTATAATAATTTATTTACAAATAATAATATAATTATGATTTATTTTAAACACGTGTATTAGTGAATATTAATCTCTAATATATCACTATATCGCTTAATGTAACGTTTATTTTAGGTTGTAAGTCGCCTTATTCATTTATTTACAGAACTGCGGGAGAAGCAGTAAACAAACCACACGAGGACGTGATTCATGCTGAAGAGCAGCCACCGGACCCGTGCACGAGCGAGTGTCTGAACCTGAGACTGAACCACACACAGTGAAGCAGTCAGGAGGAAATAAACAGCGCTGTGTGTGTAGTGCTGCTAACTGAGCTTCACAGCCGCGGGTTTGACGCAGATTTGAGCTGAAAGAGACGCGGTCTCACCTGCAGCTGCTTCTGAACACACCGAGCTTCAGGAACCGGAAATCTGGATTCGATAAAAACACACAAAACAAGCAATAAAGCGAAACATAACGAGTTTGAGAGCTCTTCCTCTGATGTCTGAAGGTGCCCCACTCCTGCAATCCTATTGGCTGGCGAGTGTCATGTGACCCCACTGCTGTTGATCACGTGATATGCTGCTACATAAACAGAAGAGCTGGGGCAAGCTCACACTCAAACCGGTGCGCACGGTTTTGCTACGGTTTCCGGTTTGAACGACGTGTTTCCTGGAAACGGTGTGCACCGGGGTTTGAGATGCGTTTTCTCTTGTTTGGTGGGTGTCAAAAATGTCAGCCAATCAGCAGCAGCATGTATATAATGTAATTAACATAAAAAAATAAATTAACGAGAGCAAGTATATTGTAAGCACGTTTCTTTACATTGAAGGCAAAATAACTAAAATAATAAGAGCACAAGTATAGTTCTGGAACTTCTTTAAGTCTGTCTAAATATTATTTAGTAATTGCAATGTCTTCTAATCTATATCCTTTCCTTAGAAAGGTGTGCTAGATACTTATTAATGTAACATAAAAATATTATACATATATATTTTGCTATTGTATATTAGAGTGACACTTTCATAAACTCTTTTATACTCCTCTGATTATATAATGGTACATATTACAACATCATAGTACAACAACAGTGACCAGCAATAATGATAAGCCTAATACTCACAATTAAATTAATAAGGTCATATAGATCATAACACAGTCTCGGAGGTAAGAAGTGGATTATTCTTCACCTGAAATGTTTGCAAATGTTGGATCACAGTAATTAGGAAGCACAGTTTCCACAAATCCCTTCACTGGATTGGGATGTTCTCTTTTATTCTGGAGTGCAAGGGCAGTGACTGTAACATCGAGTGTATTTTAAACACGTGTTTATACTGATTTCATCAGGCTCCGAATAGTCTTCAAAAAGAACACAAAGAATGGCCTTCTCAGCTGCCATAGATGCAACTCTTGCCTCATCAGAACAGTGTTCAAAACACCACCGATTCCGTTTAAAAACATTTTGCACCGTTTTGTCGGGTGATTCACACATTGTTACTGGTACTGAGACACACACATATTCGTGATTCAGTGAAAAGTTAAGTTAGTCGCTTTGAGGTAAGATGAATCCCTCGGAACTGAAACAGAAGGCTGCTGTAATTTTTTAAATGAATTATAATTCATGCAGTTATTTAATAATTCCATAAATTAAAAGCACATTTCAGACTTGTTCATTATTCATCATAGCTTCATAGCCATAGCATCATATGACTTTTAATTCTATTATTAAATCTCTTAAATTAAAAAAAAAAATAGGCCTGTATATAATTCATAGTAGGCCTATAATTTAGATTATCAACTGAATTGTTAAAGTGCATTTCCATAGAATATGTATTTATTTTAGTATTTGACACTAATGAAACCTTTTTCAGATTAATAAATAAATAATCTTCCTGAGAAACATTTGAAGGCTGAGCAAATCCTTTTTGGTCGGATTGTTTCTCATTATTTCGACTGTCATTTGCACAGTTTCAGTAAAAGTCAGTATAAAGCTGCACTGACGCTTCCACTGCTGACAGAAGCTGAGACTGATTTAAACAAGCGAGTCAATTACAATCATTTATTCATTTATTGGGAAACATAAACAAAACCCAGGGTTCCCTCACTTTTAGACCAATAAATATATATGACCTAAACCCTAATTATCATGACCAAACATTTAACCTTTCATTACTGAAATCATATAATTACATATTTAATGTAAAAAAAAAGGGTTCAAGGAATTATAAAAAAATAGTTTTTACTGAGTCCCAGAGACACTGAGCATTTGTTCTGAGAATCAGATTTGTAAACAGCTTTAATCAAGTATTTCTATAATATTTATTTTTCATTTCAAACTGATGTGGATTAAAAAGGACTTTTACATCCATATACATCAATGAATAAATGACCATTTAACCTCTATAACTGAAATATTCGTTTAGTCTCATGATGAACAAATATTGAGAAATGATGATATGGATTAAATATTGGAAATATGTGTAAAAAATTAAAGCAGGTTGATCCAGAACTACAGGTGTAACGTTTACTGATTGAATGGTAAGATCCTCAGAGAGTCACTACTGAAGAAAGGAAAGAGTGTGTCAGTGAAGGTGGTTGTGAATGTGTGTAGATGTGTGTTAGTTACAGGATCAGAGAAAGACACCGTTCCTCTGTCATAGTCCAGATCAACTCTCACACGCTCAACATCCTGTTTAACAAGAAAACCAAAGGGCTCAATCATTCCCTGCCTCACACTCCAGACATCAGTGTTAAAGAAATCATATTCCTTCCTCTGGTTTGATAGTGTAGTCACTCCAGCAATCCACCATCGACTCTCTTTAACCTCCACATCCCAGCAGTGTGTTCCTGAGTTAAAGCCCTCTGAACCCAGAACACAGAGAAACCCGTCGAATCTCTCTGGATTCTCAGGAAGCAGGTGATTGGTCTTGCTCCAGCTCACAGTGGTCAGATCATCAGACACAGCGAGATCTGGATGAGCCGTGTTTGGATCCAGAATCACAGGAGCTGATGAGACACAATCAACAGATGCTGTTATTCTGATGTTAATACAGGGCTGGCCCATGGCATATGCAACACAGGAAGTTGCCTGGGGCGCAAAATGACTGGGGGCGCCGCAGAAAAGTTTTTTTTTTTGGTCGGAAGTGAACTCTCTTGTGACCATCATGTGCTCCTACACCCATATATTAAGCAAAATAATTTCTGACAGTTTACATAATTTTAGTAGGCTACTGATCAATCATCGAACTGATTAAAATGAAGTTAGAATAAATTAAATTTGAAATCAATGAAAAATCATAGATTTGACAACGTCATGTTGGACTAATTTTAACACTTTCTGCATCATGATGTAATTATAATACATTATCATTACGTATTAATTATGCATGGCGTTAAAATAGTTTTGCCATTTATGTGCTCTTAAAGTAAAAAAAAAAAAAGTTTATATAGTATTTTAAAATAGGCTTTTTAGTAAATTACTTTGAAAAAAAATTTTTTGAAAATGTTGAATGTTTTTGCTTGAGTTAACTGCTTATTTAATTTTACTTTATTTTCTTTTAAATAAATTTAAGCTTCTGTAATGTTGTTTTAAATTTCAGTTACATTACTGCTTGCTTTTAATTCACCAAAAAGTGTCTTACTGTCTTTTGAAAAAAGACCATGACTAGGAATATAATATAGCATTCATAAAATTAAATAATTAAGTTTAAGTATGTAATTTTCCACTGCATGCACAAAATTGAAATGAAAGGTATGGGTATGCTAATTGACTAGCTACTGACCTGGCTAACATTTACAAATAAATTACAAAATGTAACCTTTATTTTGTTGCCTTTGTTGTCTGTTAGACTATTTTAGGCATTTCATATTGCTCAATTTTCCCTTTGTTGTAATTAGTACTTGTCACTGTAGGTATAGTTGTGGGAGTAGCTCATGGTCTCTTCAATAAGCGATTTTAACAGATTCACTCATAAAATAGCCTACCTACAAGGTGTTTCAACATCTCCATTTATTTGTTATCACAATTTATTTACTACTTATTTATGTTAATACTTATCAGTATTTATGTTATGTCATGCTATGTTATGATTAACTTTTATGTTATTCTATATCTGTATATGTTATGTCATGCTATGTTATAGTATAGTAAAGTTTAGAAAAATCATTTTCAGATTTTTTTTAGTGGGGGGTCATTGGGTGGAAATCTAAAATATCGCCTAGGGCACCAACAGAGCCTGTGTTTACATAATGATCAAGAGTGAACCATACACAGATGAATATGAATTATGACACTTTTTCTGCTGATCAAACACATCAGAAATTTTCCTCTGATCACAGTCAGATAGAGCTGCACGATTAATCGTTAAAATATCGTGATCTCAATTCAAACACCCACGCAGTTTCATTTCTAAATGACAACGATTCGCCCGTGATTATTAAACCTTTAAAAAAAAAAAATCATACTGGAACATCAAAATCTGTTTACTGACACAGAGAGATCAGTTATCATGTTTAGGTGAGAAACAGCTTCACAAACAGTCATTTTAACCGCAAAGTATTATTTCTATCTTACAATCATTTATATTATCACAGAAATACTGGGATAAACGTTTATAGTTTATAGTTCAGATATAATCACTGATGTCTATGATAGCGATCAAAATAGAGCAAATCACGTTTTGAAAGTAACTGGCACTTCAAATAACATTTGTGTTGATTTCATTGTTGGCGACAAGTGACTGTTAAAAAATGTATTTGTCATTAAATCATTCATTCAAGAGATTCGCTCAAAAACGCTGATTCATCCAGTAATGAATCAAGAATTCATGAGAGAGTCATGAATACTTTTAATATTAAAAATTGGTATATAAAATATATATACATATTAGATATTAAAATGTTTAATAATTCTTTCAAATTAATTAAACACTTTTAAATAGATTGCAGCAATTCATATTTTGTCACAAATTGTTTTGTTTTGTCCGGAATTGTGACCTCTATTTAAGATAAAAAAAGTCATGATTCTCAGTTCATCCAGAATCATGCAGCTCTATTCTCAGTGTTGTTACAGTAAATATGTACTTGAGAAATTTTAGATTTGATAATCAATCAAGAGATCTGCTGTATCATTGTAACTGTAAACATCATGTGGAGCAAAGTTGTTGTTCTCTTGTTTGCGGCTCATTTTGGTGTAGCAGCTCATCTGGTTATTCACACATAATGCTGTAATCTGTAAATACTCCCTCATGCGTCACTTCCAGTGTATCTGTAATGGCACAGATCTTCTCCAGACTCACTGTTTTGGACGATGTCCTGCATCTTCTTCCAGACTCTGAAGGGCAGGTTGCCCAAGTATCGTGGCACATGAATCAAAGCTCCAGAAGGCATCTGTGGATCCGGCTGTGATGAGATCTGGACTCTGGAAGAACATTCAGGATCAGAACTGCAGTGGGTTTGGATCAGAAGCAGAGATAGCAGAGACACCAGCAGATCACTCACCTTTCCATCGTGATTGGAAACTCCTGCAGAACAAACACACCATTGATCATCAAGAACTCAATCAATCAATCATCAATCAATCAATCAATGGATGATCTGAAATCAGACCTTCATAAAGCAGACGTCATTGGCTTTCATCATCTCCTCCGTGTCTTTGATTGTGTGTGAAAGAGCTGAGATGTGTCTGTTCATCTCCTCCAGCTTCTCCTTCATCATCTGCTTCTTCTGCTCCTCTTCCTCCCTCAGTGCAGTGATTGTAGCTTCTTCTTCATCTCTGAGAAACTGATGAAGCTTCTCAAACTGCTGTTTAATCTGACGCTCCGTGTGCTCAGCTTGAGACTGAAATCAAACCACATTCACTTCAATCATCTCAATCAACACACATCAACACATCACATCATTCAGATCCAAGAGAAACTCAGACACCGACATTTAACAGATCCAGAAGCAGATTGCTGCTCGTCATTTACAAAAATAATAATGATCCTTCACCTGTACTGAAAACGACTCTTGATTCTGTTTCCTCACCTTGATGTGTTGAAGTGTTTTCTCAAACACTTCTTCTGTGTTTTCTGTCTTTTTAAGTTTCTCCTCCAAGGACTTCAGTGCTGTATTGAGCTCCTCCTGGAGAAAAATATATAAAACAGCAGATTACACTGAAGAGAAAAAAATACAGTGTTCATATAGTGCTGTGAAATAATATTTGCTCTCATTTGTGTGTGTGTGTGTGTGTGTGTGTATCTTACACTAAATTGATTCAGAAATTAAAACCTAACACAAAGCAATCTGAGTAAATACAAAATACACTTAAATCAAACTTTTTAACAGCATGAAACTGGTTAAAAGGTCTTACCCAGTAAGTACACTTTAGTATGACACTATTTAGTGTACAGAAAAACAGAAGAAACTAGTATGGGGCAAATACGTTTTCACATCAGAGTATATTTCATTACGTTGAATAAAATATAGCTCTCTGAAACAGCTATACCTACCTTATATGATGTAACCACTTCACTGATTGGTCTGAATTTGTGATTGTCGTCTTTCTGTGAATCTCTGCACACGACGCACGCAGGCTGTTTGTCCTCCAGACAGAAGAGTTTGAGTTTCTCACCGTGTAAACTGCAGATCTCCTCAGAATCTGATGAACGTCTCTCATTTCTCTCCTTCAGGAACGACTCACACAAGTTTTGTAACGCCAGATTTACTGAAGGAAGATCATCTGAGGATCTTCTCCTGCAGACAGGACACTCCTGAGTTTTCTTGGTTCTCCAGAACTGTTGAAGACACTCCTTACAGACACTGTGACTACATGATAAAAGAACAGGAGTCTTGAAGATTTCAAAGCACACGGGACAATTATAGTCATATTCGGCTGATGAAGCCATTTTCACTGTTTGAGCTCCAGCAACCTTAACTTTACTTTCACCTTCTGAATGACTTGCAAAAATGAAAAACCACGGGAATCACAAAGATCTGCTGTTTGTCAAGAAACAAGTCTCTTCAAAATCACTTCGTTGTTCACTGATGGCTGTTTCTTTGTTGGTTTTGTCAAAGAGAAGAAATACAAGTCAGTCCCCTCCTGTTTAGTGTTGTAAGAGGGTGGAGCTTCTGATCACCTTTGGGTGTGTTTAACCCTTTAACATAAAAGGAGCAAATGATATATATATTCCCATTGATTATCAATATGCATAAAAGATCCCTCAAATTCTGGATGCATCTTAAATCAAGTCCCACAGAATAGCTACATTTTAAAGCTCTACAAACCCAAGAACTGAACCCTGAAAAGAGTCCACTCATTCAGCTAGTTCTGAGACTTACTAACCTGACTAACTCTACTAACACTAACCAGTTTCAGACCAGCACTGCTTCTCACCCAAACATCTAAATAAATCAAATTATCAAACAATCTAAAAAAACATATCTGGAACATTGGGATCAAGAAACTAAAACACAAAGTAAATTACAATTCGATCGAACTCTAAAATCAGATTATGAATGTGAAGATTATCTCCAGAGTGTCAGAGACACGAAGCAGAGACGGATCCTGAGCAAGTACAGGCTCAGTGAGCACAGTCTAGCCATCGAGACGGGCAGACACAGAAAGAGCTGGTTACCCAGAGAGCAGAGAGTGTGTGCTCACTGTCAGACAGGAGAGATCGAGACAGAGACGCTCTTCCTCCTTCACTGTCAGAAATACATATCCATAAGAAACCTATACTTCAACAAATTCACCAACTTAATAAAGAACTTTACAGCCATTAGTGAAACAGAACAAATAAAGATACTATTAGGAGAGGGACACACAGCAGCACTGGCTGCGAGATACGTGTGGACATGCCACAGCCTGAGAGACAGCAGGTGAACATGTGTGTGTGTGTGTGTGTGTGTGTGTGTGTGAGACCTCAGTTTGTCTGACCCTATTGTGCACCACAGTGATCCTTAGTGTGTTTGTGTGTTTCTATGTAAGTTAAAGACTGTGGTATCAAATGTTCACACATTATAATTTGTTACAGTTTAATATTCTAAGATGTTATAATATGCAGTTCCATTAATGTGATGTTCATTTAATTATTATTTTATTTATTTTTTTAAGTGGGGTATTTTTTTTTTTACACTAAGCTTTGGCAATATTGTATCATTTACATTCATGCCAATAAAGCAATATTGAATTGAATTGAATCTATATATGTACACTATGTTTATATATATATATATATATATATATATATAGAGAGAGAGAGAGAGAGAGAGAGAGAGAGATTTTTGTTTATTATATATATTTTTTTGAATTCTTATTATTAGATATTATTGGACATATTTGTATTTTCTTTTCTTTCTTTCTTTTTTTATTTTTTTTTTTTTATTAAAAAAATGTATTTGTATTTTTTTATCAGTGATGTTGACCCATTTCAGGAGTGGACAAAATGACAATTTGAAATCAGTCAGCGCTATAGACATGAACCTTCATATTCAAAAGTAAAGCTTCATAGATATCATAAAGATGTCTCTCTTCCCCTCTCAAGCCCACCTTTCTTGCCACAATTGGTTGATTTTTTCCCCCCAGATTATAAATTTCACCTCTGCTTTTCTGATTTATATTTGTATTTCTACATTTTTCTTCTTTAACATCTTCTTTGTCTCCTCATCCACACTCTCATTCTCCTTCACTCCTATGAACTGAGACCCACAAAAATGTAAGCAGTCTATTGTGACCGAATAAAGGATTTCATATAGTATACCTTGTCAATGTTTTCAGACTCTTCATCTGATCTGTAATGGGGTCACACACAATCCTATTGGCTGGTGTGTGTCATGTGACCCTGCTGGCTCACAGTCGATCACATGACGTGTTTCTACATAAACAGTAGTGTTCAGGCTCTTGAAGCTGATTCACATTCGTACTGGTACTGAGTTACAGATATTCTGTTGTCACTCGTGGGTTGAGATGAACGGTTGGCGAAAATATCATCACAGAAAATATATTGACTGAGATATTGATTTATTTAGGGAAGTTTAATGAATATTTTTAAATAGGACTGCCGATGTTGTAAGAATCCACCCACCAGCGGCCTGGTCGAAGGTTTAATGCGTATTCTGTCTTTTACTTGCGCTTTTGAATTTATCAGGATTTAGTTTAAATTTTAGTCTAGCTCCGTGTTCAATTTGACACCAAGTGATCATTAAATTTAGGCAATATTTCTAATTAAAAGCTGATCACAGATATTGATTATATATTAATTTAGATATTCGAGTATTCTAGAAATCCCATACTTTCAATTCTTCGTTCATTATGGACCAGGTATCACACAGGAATTGAACTCATTGGACCCAGTCAACAATTAGATACTCATACTGTGGTCAATGTGAGGTCACTGCACACTCGCTGTGCGCTCATACTGTGGTCAAAATGTGATTGTTGGGTGAGGTGAGTTTGAAACCAAACAGGCCAAACATGTTGGTAGAGCAGAGAGAATAGTTTGTTGAACGGGTGTGGCAGGCAGAATGCAGGTGGAGTGAGGTCTAAAGCACAGGAGAAACAATTAGAACTCCAAAAAAACACATGACCCAAAAACTGGTCCACAGACACCGGGAAACTTTAGCATAAAAACTGGAGGCAGATGAGTTGATTGGCAGCAGGTGATTCACATTCAGCAATCAGCCACAGAATGGAGTGCATAGCCATGCCCTGGGATACACAGACTCACAAACACACAAGCACAGACACACAAAAAGGAAAAACACAGCTGGCCAAAAATCCAAATCCCTGACACATTCTGTTAACTGTGATCTAAAAGTTCTCTAATATTGGTCAGTAATATCACAAACATGTAGAATTTAATCTTTTATTTCCTTCAAAATATTTCTACAATTCGGTTTCCTTGTTTATTTTGATTTATTTTCAGTTTGGTGTTGGCATTTGACAAACATTTCAATTTAACAGATACATTATGCTTCCGGTGTTGTTTTGGTGACTCCTTTTCGGTTCTTAACTTCGATTTCTTTGTCCCCTTGGAAAGACTTGACACATCCTGAAACACATGATCCTGAGTTATTAATGTAGTCTAGTAATGACCTGATTTGGGAAGTATAACAAATCATAAATAGTGATATGCAACCTAAAGCCAGGGACACACTTAACGACTAGCTAAAACATTGTAAGACTGAACTGAACACACTTATGATTTTAAATGCTGACTGTAAACACCGACTGAACGAAGGCTAACTGGCTCTGATGCGTTTGGGTGTGAGTTGTAAGTATCAAATTACATTCATAATCAGTCTTATACAGTCGTAGTGTGTTCCTGGCTGAGCTGGCAATATGACTGGTTCACACGTAAGGTTACCTGGCTAACACGTGTTCCTGGCTAATTTGCAACCATGGGGCCAGGCCACAGTGCATATTGGCATTATAATGTCAAATCAGTGTATTTGAATAGCAAATAAAGAAACCACTCACCATTGCTCCAGAACACAACAGCAATTCCACTTTCGAATTGCTGTGTAACTAATATAAATCACTATAGTGATGTTCGATCCCTGAATGAATTGTTCTTTAAGCCTGTTCATTCATAGAAAGTAACCAAACTGAATCGAGTTTTAGTTCTGGGCTGATGATGCAAGACGCACAGCTGAAGTTTGCTGACCTGTTCATTAATCCATTGATAAATTATGTTATTAAAACCTTTAAATTCTTGTTGTCACTGATAGCCGTTTGGACAGCGCACCAACATACAGTGCTGTGTGCTGCGGTCGTCATGAGTTCAAATCCTGGCTCGAGGACCTAAACTATCCTATCATAATAAAGGCAAACATGCCAAAAAAAAAAAAAAAAATACCTTGCAAAATCATTTATGTAGAGAAATTAAAAAAAGGAATAATGAGTTGATGTCTCTATATACTCTAGACATGTAAAATATACAGTACAAGCATTTCTGCATCAATGTATGTGTGTTGTAGGTGCAAAACTTTTAGGAATCTTATCCAAGATGTAGATGATCTTATTCCTGGTGAACGATATTTAAACTGCCTCCTTACAACCTTCTCAAAATTAAATTCATAATGAGCTCACGTATTATTCACACTGTGAGGATCGCAGTATGAGGATCCTGTGATCATCGCATGATCTGATGTGTTGACTGAGGAACTTACTCAGAGGATGCAGAGTGGTTATAATACCTTTAAGTGAGCTGCACCCTGCGTGCTCATAACAAAAAGCCTGACCTGATTCAGAAATTAATTAAAATATTCCTGTTTAATCAATTCAGAAATGTAAAAAATAATGTTGAGAACATCTTGTCATCTTATGAGGTATGAATGGGGTTGAAACTATGAAATAAGTGGTTGAAATCACTTATATGGCTATTTCAAATATTTATTATGCAGCATCAAATACTTCATTCTGACTGGCCAATCCATGCAATCAGAATAATATATATCATATTATTATATTATATTATTTAGAAATCCTTATATACAGTATATATATATATATATTTATATATATATATATATATATATATATATATATATATAGATATAGATAGACACACAGGGCTTGACATTAACTTTTTTGCTCACTACCTAATGTGGGTAGTGGTTTTCCAAAGTTCCACTAGCCACACAGCATTTTTACTAGCCACATTTTTGTTGTTGTGAAATTACCTGATAAAAGTTGACTATGGCGTGCTAATATTTACTTGAACTAGATTTACAACCCTTTTAAATGTAAAACCACTGTACACACCCAAATCAAGACTACATAAATGTATAACAATACAGGTCATTATCATTAGCTCTGATAAGGTTGTGTGTAAAGCTCCTTTTTTAAATAAAATCATGTATTAAAATAAAGACATAAAAAGTAGATTCTTATTGCATAATAAAAGTGGTGCATGGATGTAGAAGATTAATAAAAAAGATTTATAAATTATAACTGATTAATAGATTAATAAAAAACTAAAAAAAAAAAAAAAACCAATTAGCATTAGAAACACTGTCTGGTTAAATATCAGAATCAGACTCAGAATTACTTTATTGAACCACACTGGGAAATTCTTTGTTACAAGTTGCAATGGAAAGTTGGTCATATATATATATATATATATTTGTAAAATGGCACAGTTTTTTTAAATACACGTTTAACATCAGTCAGTCAAGCTTTATAATAATCAAGTATTATTTAATATAACTTAAGTAATTAGAAGTAAATTTTGATAACCATGTTTGAATGCATATTAATCATTTTAACTGAACATTTTAACTTGAGAGGTGGCTGTTTTTTCTGTCATTCAATGTTTCTGACCAAAATAAAAAATGGAAAAAAAAAAAATAAAATACTGATAGAATAATAATAATAATACGAATTCTAATAACAAGAACTATAAAACGCACTAAGGATCACTAAAGATTAATGAGCTGCTGGATTCAGGTTTTGTGCGTTCGCTCGAACTGATTTGCTGAAATCAAAACAGGGACAATAATAGGTGAGCGTCAGCCAATAAGATTGTCGTTTGCGCATTAACACCACCCACTACCGGAAAACCCGGCAGTTCTTGAAAGCTGAAGACTTCCATAGGAACACCGTTATTTTGACAGGAAAATACAACAAAGAATATTGCTTAAATGTAGCGAGTCAATTCACTCTCTCTCTCTCTCTCTCTCTCTCTCTCTCTCTCTCTCTCTCTCTCTCTCTCTCTGTTGCATGCTGGGAGTCGGTAAGAGTGGTGGTGGTTGTGGTGAGAGCTGCTGTGTGAGTGGTGAGAGTTTCTAAATCTTGCTTTTTTCATATTTACTTTTTCTTTTCTTTCCAGAAAATACATGGTTTAGAAGGTAAATTGTAAAATAGTTGTATATTGGTAATTGTGTGGAAGAATGGCGTCTCTTGATGAGACGCCACCATTATCCCTCCGTAATGGTTTCAGGTGCGTTCCTGAGGGTAATGCCACAGTGGAGGATGTGTTAATTGCAGTTGGGGATCAGATTGGTCATGAGAATATTGTATCGGCATCACAAATTAATCAGGCTGTTGTTGTTTTCTTGAAGGAACAAAATTTAGTTAATCGGCTAGTAGTAACTGGCCTTACTGTTAAAGATGCTTTTGTGCAACTCTCACCATTGTATACATTAACAACGAAAGTAACAGTTTCAAATATCCCCCCTTTCGTATCCAATGACGTTTTGCAACGTGAGTTAGCGTGCTTTGGAAAAGTTGTAAGTCCCTTTAAAACTGTTGCGCTTGGATGTAAACATCCAGCTCTGAAACATGTTGCGTCTTTCAGACGGTACGTTTACATGGTGCTAGAATCACCTGAGAATACATTGGATATTAATTTCCGTGTGAAACATGAGGGAAGGTTATATATGGTCTATGCAACTACTGGCAGCATAAGATGTTTTGAGTGCGGGGACATCAGGCACAAGCGCCTTACGTGTCCACACAAGAATACAGGTGCGGAGAATGCGGCAGGATTAGAGGATGGGCTCGCAAATAATAGCATTGATGCGGCCCAAGAGGAGCCTGTTCCACTCGTTGAGGTGAGTGATATTAATTCAGATGCTGCGTTACTGGCTGTTGATACTATAAATGATGCTGAGGTAGCCAATGTAGGCCCAAAGAGTAGCGTGACTGATTTAGTTTCTGATGTTAATACTGATGAAGTAGCCAGTACTAGTTGTACTAAACAATTGGAAAGTGCAAATGAAGAAAAATCGTATGTAGGTATCTTGAATAATGAGGATATGGAGGAGGAGCAATCTGATGATAATGAGTCACAAGTTTCTATGTGTGAAAATGATGGTAGTTCACATGGATTTACATTAAATGCGTCTCAGGCAGTTTTTCTCAGGAGGTCTCAATAAAGATTCCTTGTATAGTCTGGAACAAATCAATAGTTTTCTGGATGAAACGTATGTTAGACAAATTGACATAAATTACTTCTTCTCTGATGTAGACAAATTTGTTTAATCTGTGATGTTTTATCTGTTGGAGTTGAGGAACTTAGTGAGAAGAAGCGTTTTCGGCTGAAAAAGCATCTTACCACTATAAGAAAAGGTAAAGCAATGAATAGGAGAAAGAGCAAATCAAAAATCTAAAATCATGTATTACACGGTGTCCTTTCTTCGCTTTTCTATCATGATTCACTCTTTATTTCCAATCTTAATTTTGTGTATGGAGGTTTTGAGGATTGGCTCTTTAAATATTAATGGTGGGAGGGATAGTGTAAAGCGGGCTATAGTCTATGAAACAATTGAACAAAAAAAGCTTGATATTGTCTTTCTCCAAGAAACTCACAGTGATTTAATGAATGAAGTTGAGTGTAATTTGTGGTGGAGAGGAAATAAAATACTTAGTCATGGAACAAATTTAAGCAGGGGGGTGGGAATATTTTTCTCTTCAATCATAAGGGTTGATATTATAAGTACAGAGGAACAAGTGAAGGGTCGTTTGTATAGTTAAAGCTCAAATTCAAGGAATGCTTGTTTTTCTTATAAATATTTATGCACCAACAGTCGGACAGGAATGCCTAAATTTTTAAAATATACTTAATGAGAGTCTTAAAAAGTGTTCCAGTGAAGCATGTGTTGTCATTGGTGGAGACTGGAACTGCACTATAAATTTTACTATAGATCGTAATACTGAAGAACCTTATACACAGTCCTCAAGTGCATTGTCAAAACTTATAAAATAATTCCAGCTATTAGATATGTGGAGAATTAAACACCCCAATGATAGACAGTATACATGGATTAAGGCTTTTAATAATCGAGTAAGTGCTGCCCGACTAGATAGATTCTATGTGTCAAAATCTTTTAACAGTAGAGTAATTGAGTGTTGCATTTGTCCTGTGGGTTTTTCTGATCATCATTTAATTATTATGACAATGAACATGTCAAATGCACCTAGAAACTGTTTGTTCACTGGTTTGCACTCTATATGCCATGTGCCTTGCGTGCTTTTATTTAACCTTATTTTATTTTATTTTTTCTTTTATGTCTTTTTTACAAGTTTATCTTATATTTATATTTGATCTAGATTTTTAGGCTTATCCGGTTAGTGTTATCGGTATGCCACCGGGGGTCTGAGAGTAACGCAAATTTCGATGCGGTTTACTGGCATTGTAGAAAATCTGTGTACTGGCATTTTAATGTAAAATTGCTGCAGTTGTGACAATTTTGTTTTCTTTTGGGATGTTTGGAAAAAAGAAAAGGTTTCTTTTGAAAACTTGAAACAATGGTGGGATGTAGGCAAGACTCAAATAAAAAAATTCTGTCAGCAGTATACAGCCAACTGTAGTAGTAGAATAAAGAATGTGATTGAAACACTTGAAAAGCAAATGAATTTAATGGAATTGCAGTTGGTTAATGCACACAATTCTATACTGTACAATGATTTGCAAACAAAAAAGAGAGAGCTTAGTCTAGTCTTAAATGAGAAGTTAAAGGAGCCTTGATAAGATCCCGTTTCATGTCATTGGCAGAAATGGATGCACCAACTTCTTTCTTCTTTAATCTGGAATATAAGGCGGCTCAACAAAAACAAATGCCATGTCTTAAACTCCCTGATGGGAGGATAACGTCTAAGACTGTAGAAATGAGAAAACAATGCTGTGGATTTTTATTCAAGCCTTTATGCTGCAGAGAACTGTGTAAATGGTGATTGTGTGTGTATGATTCTTCTTGTTCTTGGTCTTCTTGAGTCTGGTTCTAAAACTGTCCTGGATGCTGGTATAACATTTGAGGAAGTTACTGCTGCTGTGCGACAACTTAATTCAGGACGATCCCCTGGATTAGATGGACTGCCAGCAGACTTTTATAAAAGTTTTTGGAACTTCATTGGACACGATTATTTTGATGTTTTATGTGAATCTATAAGAGAAGGTGGGGGCGTGGTTTAGCTAAGTCTGCAGCGGGAGAGAGAATCAGGAGACGAATGGTGAGTGAGTGGTTTGGACGGAAATAATCAACACCTGTGTCTTGTTTCAGTAATTGGCGTGGAGAGAGTATATAATGCCAGGAGAAACAGGAGTAGGGGAGAGAGACCCGGAAGAAGTAACCCGGAAGTGATTACGATAGCATGTTTATGTTGGTGTAGGAGACACCGTGAGCTTTAGAAAGAGTGTGTTTATTAAATAAAGATCGTCAGCAGTCACGCCGACCCCTTGTCCTCTTCCTTTCCACCCACAAACTCTCTACACTGGTGCCGAAACCCGGGAAGGAAGAAGGAGTGCCGCCGCCATGCAAAACCCGTCCTCCACGCCATTTGTGGAAGGCATCTTATCCCTCGCGGCCCTGCATCAAGAACAACATCAGGCCCTGCTGGACTTAAGAACTGACCAGGAGAGGTGGTTCCATGCCATTCTGCAAGCCCAGCAGGAGGACCGCGAGAGTTTCCGGAACTGGATTGACCGGGAGATTCGTGCCGAAGCCACCGGACCGCCCGCAGTCCCTGCTCACTTGCCCCTACACAAGATGGGACCGCAAGATGACCCTGAAGCATTCTTGGAGTTATTCGAGAAGTCAGCTGAAATGTGCGGGTGGCCCCGCAACCAATGGCCAGTGCGCCTTATTCCCCTGCTCTCGGGCGAGTCCCAAGTGGCCGCACAACAGCTTCTGGTATCAAACCTATTGGTCTTCGACGACCTGAAGATGGCCATCATCCAGCGGGTCGGCCGGAGCCCCGAACAACAAAGTCAGTGCTTCCGGTCCCTGGACTTGGAGGACTCCGGTCGGCCCTTCGCGATGGCCCAACCGGGGACGGGGCAGGACGGGACTGACCAGGGACACTTCGCGAGTCCAAGAGCCCCGTCCAGGGGGGCGGGACTAATGGCTGCCAGAGGGGACAGCACTTCTGTTTCTCCGCTCTCTCCACACCAATCATTCAACCCACTCCCTGCCACTGGGGCGGCGGGGAGGTCTGGGCCGGCCTGTTGGCATTGTGGGGACCCGGAGCATTTCATGGACAGATGTCCAGTGATGGAGGTGGGGATGATGATCCGGGTCCCGGATGTCCCACAGGCTGCCCCCGGTCAGGCAGGCGGATACCAAATACCTGTGAGTATCAAGGGGGGTACTTATCCGGCTTTGGTGGATTCAGGATGTAACCAAACCTCGATTCATCAAAGCCTGATTCAACCGGGGACATTGGATACAAGCCACGTGGTTAAGGTGCGGTGCATGCATGGGGATGTGGTGGAGTATCCCGTAGTGCCAGTCATTATCCAATTCCGGGGACAAAAGCATAGCGTTGAGGTGGCGGTTAATCCGCACCTCTGGCATCCGATAATTCTGGGAACGGATTGGCCCGCATTTACGGTTTTATTGGGGTCTTTATGCACGGATGCCTCTTGGGGGAATAAGGCACGGAAAGGGGATGAGACATTAAAGCATGCTTTCCAACAGGTCCGTACCATCGACGGCCAGCCTCTCCATCCTGCCCACTCGCTCACCTATCCGTATTTTGCCATTTTAAAAGATTGGTTGTATCGGGTGACCCAAGACGCTCGGACAAAAGAAGATACAACCCAGTTGTTAATTCCAAGGAGCTGCAGGGAAATGCTTTTCCAAGCGGCTCATTCTAATCCAATGGCAGGCCACTTGGGATAGGCAGCAACACTGAATCGCCTCATGACCCTTTTTTTTTGGCCGGGCATTCACGAGAATGTGTGCAGGTGGTGCGCGTCTTGTCCCTTCGAGAGAATTGTTATGGACCTCATCGGGCCATTAGAGCGAACTGCAAGGGGACATCATTTTGTTTTAAACATAGTCGATTATGCAACACGATATCCTGAGGCAGTGGCACTCCGCAAACATTTCAGCTAAGAGTGTTGCAGACGCGCTGTTTCGTTTAATCTCCCGGGTGGGGGTTCCGAAAGAAATCCTCACCGATCAAGGCACGGCGTTTATGTCATGTACTTTATGTGAATTTTATGAATTATTGGGCATTAAATCGATTCGGACCAGCGTCTATCACCCACAGACCGACGGCCTGGTCGAATGCTTTAATCGCATGCTTAAGTCAATGATTTGTAAATTCGTTCAAGAAGACGCCAAGAATTGGGATAAGTGGTTAGAGCCCTTGTTGTTCGCTGTGCGAGAAGTCCCGCAAGCCTCCACAGGGTTTTCCCCCTTCGAGCTTCTCTACGGACGTCAGGCCCGAGGGGTGCTAGATGTCCTGAGAGAAACTGGGGAGGAGGGTCCATCTCAAAGTAAGAATGAAATTCAGTATGTGCTGGACTTGAGAACAAAACTCCACACTTTGGGGCGGCTATCGATGGAGAATTTGTTACAAGCTCAGGACAGACAGAGGCTGTATAACAAGGGAATTAAATTACGCAAATTTGCACTGGGAGAGAAAGAACTTGTATTACTCCCAACGTCAAGCTCCAAGTTACTGGCAAAGTGGCAGGGACTGTTTGAGTTCGCAAGGCAAGTCGGAGACCTCGATTATGAGGTAATATGGTCGGATAGGAATGGGGCACGTCAAATAAATCACCTCAATCTCCTAAAAAAATGGAATGAGGCAGAATCAGTGATGTTGGCAACGGTGATTAGTGGAGAGGAGGATCTTGGGCCAGAGGCAAATGTCAAAACACAATCCCTCGCCCTGGCCCCAGGTGGAGATCACCTCTCGCTGTCCCAGCTCACTGATTTAACGAGACTACAGGCAGAATTTGCGGACGTGTTTTCGCCCCTAACGGGCCATACTAACCTGATTCAGCACCATATTGAGACTGAGCCGGGCGTGGTAGTTCGCAGCCGACCGTATCGCTTGCCTGAGCACAAGAAAAAGGTAGTTCAGGCTGAATTAGGCGCGATGCTTGAGATGGGAGTAATAGAAGAATCCAACAGTAACTGGGCGAGCCCGATAGTTTTAGTTCCGAAAACAGATGGCTCAGTCCGTTTCTGTGTGGATTACCGCAAGGTGAATGCTGTGTCGAAATTTGACGCGTATCCAATGCCGCGGGTTGACGAATTGCTTGATCGGCTCAGCACGGCTCGTTTTTATTCGACATTGGACTTAACAAAGAGATATTTGCAGATCCCCTTGTCTCCATTATCCAAAGAAAAGACACAATGGCGTTTGGATTACACCAATTTGTTACCCTTCCGTTCGGGCTGTTCGGGGCACCGGCCACCGGCTCATGGATAAGATTCTGCGGCCCCATGCTGCATATGCGGCTGCCTACTTAGATGATATCATTATATTTAGTAATGATTGGCAGTGCCATATGCAGCATCTGAGGGCTGTCTTGAGATCGCTGAGAGTGTCTGGATTTACGGCCAACCCGAAGAAGTGTGCGATTGGGCGTGTGGAAGTAAGGTATCTGGGCTTCCACTTGGGGCATGGACATGTGCATCCCCAAATTGACAAGACAGCCGCTGTTGCGACCTGTCCACGTCCCAAGACCAAAAAGGAGGTAAGACAGTTCCTGGGGCTGGCGGGATATTATAGACAGTTTGTACCTAATTATTCAGACCTCACCTGCCCGTTGACTGATCTTACTAAAAAGGAGGCACCAGAGATGGTCCAGTGGACAGAGCCGTGTCAGCAGGCCTTTACCCAGGTGAAGGCTGCTCTATGTGGTGGGCCGTTGTTACACTCTCCTGATTTTTCTCTCCCTTTGGTGTTGCAGACAGACATGTCGGACAGGGGGCTGGGTGCAGTCCTGTCTCAGGAGATAGAGAGGGGGGAACGGCCGGTGCTGTACATTAGTCGCAAGCTCTCTAAGAGAGAGACTAAGTACAGCACCATTGAAAAGGAATGCCTTGCCATCAGGTGGGCCATCCTCACTCTCCGCTATTATCTCCTGGGACGGGAATTCACCCTCTGTTCGGACCACGCTCCACTGCAGTGGCTCCACCGCATGATAGATACCAACGCGCGGATCATTCGTTGGTATCTGGCTCTACAGCCTTTTAAGTTCAAAGTGATCCACAGGCCGGGTGTTCAGATGGCTGTGGGGGGGGGGGGGGGGGGGATGATCTGCAGGCCGGATGGGGCATTATGGGTATTTGTTTAGAGTTGATTTATGTGATATTTATGTGCCTGACGATGTGGTGGAACTGGGCTCCACACCAGCCTCATGGCGCCAGCATTCCCCGGACAGTGTACTGCTCTCCTGGTCGCAGGCAGAATGAACCTGCGGTCGTAACACTAACACTTCAAATCAATGACCGGCTGGGCCTCCTCACCCGATTGCCAGTTAAGCTGCCACGATACAGCGGCTTGACGCCCCTGGAGCCCTACCTGGTGCAGGTCAACCTGGCCGCTCTCCATGACGGATGGAGCTGCGAGGAGACCGCGACTCACTTGGCCCTCACCTTGGAGGGTCCTGTATTTTAGGTCCTCATCGATCTGTCCCCTGATGAGAACCTCCGCAGAGCAGGGAGGAGCTGACTAACCGACGTTCGACAAGTGAGGGGGAATTCACCGCTGACATCCGGGTCTACCCCCGGAAGGGCTACCCTACCTTCCCGGCCACAGCGAGGGAAGAGCTGAGTCTCCACGCTTTCCTGCGGGGCCTTACACCTGAGTGGCTCCACCAGCATGTCCGCCTGTTGTCACCCCGAGATCTGAGTGAGGCACTGAGAGAGGCTGAGCGAGCTGAGGAGGTGCTACAGGCTGTGCCGGCGCTAGGTCAATCTCTGATCCAGCTGATAAGAGCAGCCGAACGAGAGGTGGACGGGGTCCATCCTGAGGACGAGGAGGTCAACCGGGCCCAACCAGCGGTGTCCCCCTGACAGAGGTCGATACTAGACCGCTGCTTCTGCTGTGGAGAACCGGGGAACCTTGCCAGGGACTGCACTGCCTCTCACCCCTGTCCCCGGAGAACATCACCCCCGGGAAAGTGAGTGAGACAGTGAGGGGACCCTCACCCCATTCTTTGGCACCTCTTCACAACGACTGCCCTACTGTGGGGCGGCTGGAGCCGGCCATTTCGGGAACTCCAAGACAGTGCAGCGGCTGCAGCAGCGGTTCTACTGGCAAGGGTGTCAGCAGGATGCAGAGCTGCACGTTCACTGCTGCGATGACAGGATCAGAGACTGATTTAAACAAGCGAGTCAGTTACATTAATTTATTAATCTATTGGGAAACATAAACAAAATCCAGGGTTACCTCTCTTTTAGACCAATGTATTTCCATGACTTAAACCCTAATTATTATGACCAAACATTTAACCTTTCATTATTGAAATCATATAATCACATTTTTAATGTAAAAAACAAAAAAGTTCAAGGGATTACCAAATTTTTTTCAGAAACTGAGTCAAACTTTTAAAGAGTTTTCCATGAGTCCCAGACACACTGATAATTTGTTCTGAGAATCAGATTTGTAAATGGCTTTAATCAAGTATTTCTATAGTAAGTATTTATATTTCATTTAAAACTGATGTGGATTAAAAAAGAACATTTACATCCATTTACATCAATGAATAAACTATCATTTAACCTCTATAACTGAAATCAATCTTTCATTTAGTCTCAAGAAGAACAAATATTGAAATTATGATACGGATTAAATATTGGAAACATGATGACAGTAAAAGATGAAAGCAGGTCTATCCAGAACTACAGGTGTAACGTTTACTGACTATTGAATGGTAAGATCCTCAGAGAGTAACTACTGAAGAAAGGAAAGAGTGTGTCAGTGAAGTTGGTTTTTGTTGTTTTTTGTTGTTTGTAGGATCAGAGAATGACACCGTTCCTCTGTCATAGTCCAGATCAACTCTCACACGCTCAACATCCTGTTTAACAGGAATACCAGCCCAATCAGACCATCTGTACTGCACACTCCAGACATCAGTGTCAAAGAAAACACCTCCCTTTCTTTGGTTTGATGCTGTAGTTACTCCAAGGCTCCACCATTGACTCTCTTTAACCTCCACATCCCAGCAGTGTGTTCCTGAGTTAAAGCCCTCTGAACCCAGAACACAGAGATACCCGTCAAATCTCTCTGGATTCTCAGGGAGTGGTTGTTTATTCCCTCTGTTTCTCACACTGGTCAGATCATCAGAAAGGAGGAGACGTGGATCTGCAGTGTTTGGATCCAGAATCACAGGAGCTGATGAGACACAATCAACAGCTGCTTTTATTCTGATGTTCATATAATGATCAAGAGTGAACCATACACAGATTATTATGAATTATGACACTCGTTCTATTAATCAAACACATCAGACACTTTCCTCTGATCACAGTCAGTTAGAGCTGTATGATTAATCGTTTAAAGATTGTGATCTCAATTCAAACACCCACGCAGTTTCATTTCTAAATGACAACATTCGCCATGTTTATTAAACCTTTGAAAAAAAAAATTGACGAATTGCTTGATCGGTTTGTTTACTGACTCAGAGAGATCAGTTATCATGTTTAGGTGAGAAACAGCTTCACAAACAACACAAAGTATTATTCCTGTCTTTCAGTCATTCATATTATCACAGAAATACTGGGATAAACATTTATAGTTCAGATATAAACACTGAAGTCTATGACAGCGATCAAAATAGGGCAAATCATGTTTTGAAAGTAAATGGTGCTTCAAATAATATTTATGTCGATTGCATTGTTGGCGACAAGTGACTGTTAAAAAATGTATTTGTCATTGAACACTGTTCAATAGATTGCATCAATTAATATTTTGTCACAAATTTTGTTTTGTTCAGAATCGTGATCTCTATTTGAGAGCGAAAAAAAAATGTAATGATTCTCTGGGGGAACCCGCAATGCATACCAGCAAGAGATCAGCCGCCAATTATTAATTAAGCTATTAACACCAGGGGCAGTGTGGAAGATGGAACTAGACCTGGGAAGGCAGCTCCAGTTCCCACAGGAGATATGCAGCACCACATTAAGACCAGACATGGTGCTCTGGTCTGCAGCTGTGAAGTTAGTGATACTGATTGAGCTGACAGTGCCATGGGAGGAGGGACTGGGAGCTGCCTATGAGAGAAAGAAGGCAAACTATGCAGACTTGGTCTCAGAGTGCAGAGAAAGTGGATGGAGTGTGAGGCTGTACCCGGTAGAGGTGGGAGCCAGAGGCTTTGCGGGCAGATCAATATCATGCCTGCTCAAGGACCTGGGACTACGGGGAGCCACACTGAGCAGATCCACCAAAGAGCTCTCTGAGGAAGCGGAGAAAGCAAGCCACTGGCTCTGGCTGAAATGACGATACAAGGCTTGGGGAGTAATATCCAATTAGGTTTTGCTGCAGGGGGTGTCAGGGAGACGTCCCTGTTCACTGCCCCACCACCAGGAGATGTTCTGGGTTAAGGGGCAAAATGTCAATGAGCGGTGGTCCCCAGCTGAAGACCCTGCAGCAAAACCACGTGGTATGCGGTCAGGTTTAGGCCTGCCTCAGGGAAGAGGATGCCCCTGCCATGCATAGTCCACCATAGGCACCGTAGGAGGTGCGACAGACCTAAGGTCCAGCAGAAAGAACACCTCACTGCAATGAATAATGAAATCTGTAAATACTCCCTCATGCGTCACTTCCAGTGTATGTGTAACGGCACAGATCTTCTCCAGACTCACTGTTTTGGACGATGTCCTGCATCTTCTTCCAGACTCTGAAGGGCAGGTTGCCCAAGTATCGTGGCACATGAATCAAAGCTCCAGAAGGCATCTGTGGATCCGGCTGTGATGAGATCTGGACTCTGGAAGAACATTCAGGATCAGAATTGCAGTGGCTTTGGATCAGAAGCAGAGATAGCAGAGACACCAGCAGATCACTCACCTTTCCATCGTGATTGGAAACTCCTGCAGAACAAACACACCATTTATCATCAAGAACTCAATCAATCAATCATCAATCAATCAATCAATGGATGATCTGAAATCAGACCTTTAGAAAGACGTCATTGGCTTTCATCATCTCCTCCGTGTCTTTGATTGTGTGTGAAAGAGCTGAGATGTGTCTGTTCATCTCCTCCAGCTTCTCCTTCATCATCTGCTCCTTCTGCTCCTCTTCCTCTCTCAGTGCAGTGATTGTAGCTTCTTCTTCATCTCTGAGAAACTGATGAAGCTTCTCAAACTGCTGTTTAATCTGACGCTCCGTGTGCTCAGCTTGAGACTGAAATCAAACCACATTCACTTCAATCATCTCAATCAACAAGCTTCAACACATCACATCATTCAGATCCAAGAGAAACTCAGACACAGACATATAACAGATCCAGAAGCAGATTGCTGCTCGTCATTTACAAAAATAATAATGATCCTACACCTGTACTGAAAACGACTCTTGATTCTGTTTCCTCACCTTGATGTGTTGAAGTGTTTTCTCAAACTCTCCTTTAATGTTTTCTCTCTTTTTAAGTTTCTCTTGTAAGGACTTCAGTGCTGTATTGATCTCCTCCTAGAATTGAACAAAATGAAAAAATATAAAACACCATACAGTGAAGTGAAAAAGTATTCCAGAAATTATTACAAAGAACTTGATTGAAATACATAAATCTGGAAAGGTTACAAAACCATTTCAAAGGTTTTTTGAATCCAAAGAACCACAGTGAGAGCCATTATCTTCAAATAAAAAACAAAACAAAAACCTTGGCACAGTAGCAAACCTTGACAGTAGTAAGTGACTCAGTATGGGGGCAAATACTTTTTACAGTAGAATTTATGTCATATGAAGTTGAGTAAAATGCCAGAGAGAAATATTGAGTGCATGTATGTTATGATATTTGTGTTTATGATGATTTATTGTTCTTTACATTTGAAACAAGAGACATTTTCAAATATACCTTATATGACGAACCCACTTCACTTATTGGTCTGAATTTGTGATTGTCATGTTGTTCTGAATCTCTGCACACGACGCACGCAGGCAGTTTGTCCTCCAGACAGAAGAGTTTGAGTTTCTCACTGTGTAAACTGCAGATCTCCTCAGATCCTGATGAACGTCTCTCATTTCTCTCCTTCAGGAACGACTCACACAAGTTTTGTAACGCCAGATTTACTGGAGGAAACTCTTTTGAGAATCTTCTCCTGCAGACAGGACACTCCTGAGTTTTCTTGGTTCTCCAGAACTTTTGAAGACACTCCTTACAGACACTGTGACTACATGATAAAAGAACAGGAGTCTTGAAGATTTCAAAGCACACGGGACAATTATAGTCATATTTGGCTGATGAAGCCATTTTCACTGTTTGTGCTCCAGCAACCTAAACTTTACTTTCTCTTTCTGAACGATGGTTTCAAAAATTAAAAACCATGAGAATCACAAAGATCTGCTGTCTGTTCAAAACAAACTTGTCCACTGATGGCTGAATCTTTTTTACTTTTTCTCTAAGAAAAGAAAATCAGCATGGCAAAGGAGAAATAACAAGTCAGTCTTTTCCTGGTAAATGTTGTATGTGGGTGGAGTTTCTGATCACCTTGGGGTATGTAAACAGCTCTAATGACAACATTAGGATTTCTTTAGATTACATTTGAATAACATGCATTCAAAATTAACTTGCATTGAAACTTTCTCAAGTGTAATGCTAGAAAACTTTAAATCACACAAAAGAGAACAATGAAAAGCACATGTTAAAAAAAACCTCAAGACACCTCATTTGGGTTTAATGTATTGGTCTTTCTAAAGCAGAGTTGGGTAGAGTCTCAGTCTCAGACGTCACACCCACGGACCGTTGGCTGAAAGTCCAATGCATATGGCACACAAAATTGGAAACACTTCAGAAGTTTTGAAGTCGGCATCGGATTGGTTGAATTACTCAGGATTTCCGGGAAGATGTGTGTGTCACGTTCTTTAACGTTTCGCCTGAATTCCCCCATCAAAGAAGAAAGCCGTTGTGTTTACAGCTGTGGCGATGAGCGCTTATCAGGATCAATTAAACGCTGGATTGTCAAAAGTATGTGAAAAATGTAAAGTTCACAGGCTAGACTCTTTAAAATATGTCGGTCTGTTATAGTGGCGACATTTCCACACCCCTAAACATGACGCTGCATAAAACAAAATGTGATTGGTTGCTTTTTTAGGCTAGGACACACTAAGCCGACTTCAAAGAACTAGCAAAAAAAAAAAAAAATCAGCTGGTGTTGTTGCCTTGCGTTGGCAGCGTCTGGTCAAAAGCTGCACATAAACACACTGCTCAGACTTCAGCCGACTGCAAACTAACACATGAGTGCTGTGCCTGCATGAGAGGAATTAGCTGTCTTTATTAGCAGCTATCAACAGTATATATTCAAGATTTAAAAGGAGAAACCAAAGCAAGAATGTACAAGATATACACAGATATATGAAACATAAACAAAAGCAGCATGTGTTTACCATTCTGAATATCAGTTATGTTGATAATTTTCTTCATTTTAAGTGGCTTGGCCAACGTCCAAAGGCCGACTGTCGTCTTGGCATGTCCCGGGCTTTACCTGTCAGTTATATGGCATCTTGGGTGATCCTTGGCCATTCAAAGTGGTTTCCAGACCTTCTGCTGTCAGTCTTAAGGTCTGGCTACGCAAGACTATGGGTAGAGCAACCAAAAACTCAAGTAAAAGTACTTTTAGAAACGAGTGTTCATTTCTTATTCTGTGATAGTAGCACATTTTTAATATATAAATTAGTAAATATCTATTGATTTTTGATATATTATTTTGTGATTGTAGCAGTTTAATTAATGTTATTTTAGTGTTTTGTAGTATTTTTGTTTTTGTATTTTTGGTCTTTAATAATCTTTTTTTTTTGAACTTTTTTTGAATGAATTTACTCTTCTTGTGAACACAAAGAAAGCCATATACAGTAGGTCTGAAAGAACATGAGTAAGTGATGACAGATCTTTAAAGTCCCCGTGAAATCAAAATGGAAGTTTATTGTTTTTTAGTATGAATATATCAGCATTAAAGTTAGCTATAAACTAGTTTGCATTTAGAAGATCAAAATGGAAGTTTATTGTTTTTTAGTATGAATATCTATGGATCAAGGATTTTGATGACATCACCCTGCACCGCAGCTTCTCATCAAACTCTGTCCAATCAAATGCTCTCTATGGATGCTGAAAAGGCAGTTGAAATTGGTCACTTGTTCACAGTTAGTATTTTCTGTATGGTGAATGGCACGTATGCATAAACTAGTTTGCATTTAGAAGATGTGCACTATATAGGAGATAGAGAACAAATTTCATATTCAGTGTAAATATGTTTTCATTTTGTGCATTGGAAATCTCATAATATTTTTTGTTTGGCCTGTTTTTTTTTTATTTATTTAGTGTGAGTGTGATTAGTTTGAGTCAGGCAGGTGTGTCGTGAATGTGGTGTTTTTTTTTAATAAATAAAAGTGAGTTATTTATTTTGTGCAGTTGGTTCAATTGATATAAAGCTTAAAAAATCATCAATTTGTAAACTATCCCTCACAGCCTTGTTAAATCCAGTATAGCATCTAGCCAATATTATGGGTCAACATTTATTCATTATTTTAAAATGATTCATTTATTTTTATTAAAAAAGTCAAACATCACGACTGAACAAGCTCAGAGCTGATGGTACGGAAGGTTTTAGCCTGCTTCATTGCCAAATATCTATTTCATTATAGAGAAAATTAACGAGATGCTGTCGTCTTGACAATGAGTCTTGATTTGAAATTATTAATAAAGAATTCTGTGAATAGAAGTGTAAAATTAATAAATCTGTTAAAATAGTTACATGTAAAGCAAAATTTACAGCCATTATAATGTTACAATGCTTATATAATCATACATTGACTGCTATCTACCTACAATCAGAAAACAGAATATCAATAACACTGACATGAATGTAATTCTCCTCATTTTCATGCCGGTTTGCACCTGCTTATTATGAAAGCTGAGCAACAGCTAAATCAGCGAAGTCTTTTGTTGTTGGTGAGATGGTTAAAAAAGTCACAAACTAAACGATGTCCTTTGTGTCGCCGCTAAAAGATGTCGGATTTATCATCCGAACAGGGTCCAGAGATCAGAACCACGTGATCCAGACCGATCTCTCCGCTGGCTGACCTCCCACGCTCTGCCTCAAAGATGATCTGAAGAAACAGTCAAAACATTAATAAATATACTGGAATAAGCTGGAGAACATAAAAAAAAATAAAAAATCAATAGAAGATAGGTCAAATAATTAGACACATTTCAAAACCAAATCAATAACTTGTTTGTAACTTGTTCAAAAAAAGTCAGCATATAATATTTTCTTAATATTTTTGTCATTGTCATTTTGTCATTTTTCTATATGGCACAATATACTGTATTGATATAATTGCAATTTTTATTTAGAAATTTACATTTTTGTTTTGTTAATAGAAATTTCTGTAAAATTAATGAAAAATGTCCGGGCAGAATTTTTTTTCCTTTCTTTACAGTGTAGTTGTGTAATGTAAATAACACAAACATAAATATATAATTTTAAATATATAATAAATATTTAAACTTAAATAATAATGTGACTAAAATAACAATAAACTTGTCTTAAAAAATACTATTTGTGTGTCTGTGTGAGTTATATACATTATTTATTACTTTATATACACACATATAGAGACAAGATCTAGTTCAAACAATAAGACATTTTCTTTTTACCATCCAATCATTTCAATTTTTTCCTATATATCTTAATATTTTTGTCATGTTTTCTAGTACAAAAAAAAGTGAGATGCAAAATGACTTAACATGATCCAAATTAAGTGCATTTATGCTTAAATTAAGAAATTATAGAATAATTTTTATGTTTAATTTTTTTTTGATTTTTTTCCCTTTTTTGTTCATTTTAAGCATAAACGGATAAAATTTTGCTTGATTATTCAGAACACAATGCTTAAGTAAATAATTTTGAATCTAAAGTAAATGAATCCTGATTAAAGAATGTTTAGATATTTTTTCCGGAAAACAAGACATAAATACTAAGGAAGAAAATACTTTATTTTTGTTTGTTTGTTTGTTTGTTTTGCAGTGTGTGGCTCAAATATCACGCCTTTCAATTTTAAGAACTTAAAAAAAAAAAAAAAAAAAAAGAAAAAAAAAACTCATGCTGAATAAGTGTAACTCACGGCCTCCGGAGTGTTTTCTGTCCAGGTGATGGTGATCTGCTCGGACTGCCAGCTGCGGTTCAGAGGGTTTCTTCTCTCCCAGACGGCCACGGCGCTGTTGTCCAGCATCACTTGTAAGACGCCCATGTTCTGAACTTGAATGCGATAATCAAATTTCAGACAGAAGCTGCTCTGACGCATATAATCATCCAGCAGCAGCTTTATCCTCGCCTGCTCCTTCCTGTTCCCCACAGGACCCTCGAGAGCCAAGTAATATTCCCTTCCTGAAGAACCAAAGAGAAAAAGCCATGATCAAGATTAATGCATTTACTGGATTTTTAAAAAGAATGTTTAGACCGTAACACAGTATACATGTAAATATTGTAAGGGGGAATTTTTTTTTAACCATAACAAACCAGAGGAGGAAATGTTATGCAATACTGTCAAATTTGTTTGTAAATATTTATTAAATTAAATTATAAAATGTTATATTAGTGAAACAAATAACAAAATGAACAAAATTATTGAAAATTATTATTAATATTGTAGATATTATTTGTTTAATATTATTATACTGATATACTATTACATTAATATCATTATACTACTACTAAATACTACTAAATATATGTTTAAATTATAGTACTTTAATGAAACCTTTAATATTTAATATTAAGTAAAAATGTAATCTTAAAGTAACTAAAATGTATAACATATTTACATATGAGCAATTTATAATTTTTTTGATTATATTGTTATTTTAGTCACTAATGTTACATTTCTAATAAATATGAAAGTGGTTACATATAAAAATAGTTAATATTTATTTTTTGCACTACGATTTTGTTATTTTATTTGAGGTCAATCAATGTGGATTTTGAGCAATAGGGAAAATGTTATGCATTCAAACGCTGACTAAGCTTTCAGTAGATTTGAAACTGACACAAGGGGGAACTATGACTATGACTTGTGTTAATTTTCCCAGTGGACAGATTATTAATGCTCATTTGAGTTTGTACCGTTTTCATGATATTTGATGGTCCAGTCCAGATCATCTTGATCATCCTGCACCCATTCACACGCACCACGATCAAAGTCACAGTCCGTCAGGAATCCTGCTCAAATAAACACATACAGCACTTCCTCAAATCATCTGAATGCTGGAAAGACAGAAGCGTTTGGATGTAATCTGAAAGAGTTTGCTTACTTTCCTTCAGCGGTGCTGCCTGGATCTCCTTCGGCTCTGATTCTGGACCATAAACAGGCACAAAATCATCTGGAACTACAAATGGAAAAACACACAGATCATAAAGAGCATTTCCAACATTTCAGTCATACCAGAAGAACAGCGAAAGCAGCACGTAATGATCCAGATGCTGTTCCTGCGGCGCTCAACAGAAAACTGAGCTGAAGCTGATGTGCTTCCAGCTTTAGAATAATGTTTTATGACTCTCTTGAATGAATAATGCACAATAAGTAAAGTAAATGAGCTTAATTATGATTTCATGCTTACATTAAATGATTTGAAGATGAGTTAAAGGTAAAACTTTTTAGATTAGATTAGATTCAACTTTATTGTCACTGCACATGTAAGGTACAAGGCAACGAAATGCAGTTAGCATCTAACCAGAAGTGCAATAAGCAGTAAGTACAGAATATACAAGGTCTACAATATGTACAATAACTATACAGATAAGTATTATGGACATAATTTACAGATTTAAATCAGCATGATATACAGATAGGTGTACTATGAACATACTATACAGATGAAATATGTGAAAGTGTATGTACACTATAGGCAGAACTATGAACATATGAACAATTTACACTATTGCAATGGAAAGTAAAGTGCATAGAAAATATTTCAGTGTGCGAATGGGTTATTCAGTGTTTCTGGATGAACAGACAGTAGTGCAAAAACTTTTCTAATTACAGTTATATATTTAGAACAAACCTTTTTGAAGTGCATTAATACGGTACTGGATTCTACGAAAAGTCCATAAATACAGTACTTAATAAGAAGGAATTGTGCATTTTGTTGTGTTTAGGATTGACGAAAATCTCTGTAAACTTAAATAAATATGCAGTTTTCTCACTGTCTGTTTTCCTATGGATTTTTAAAAATATATTTTCATATTAATTAAATATGAATTATTATTTTATTTAAACTACATGTCAATATTACGTACACTACTACATACAAAGACATTAATATTTATGATTATTTTATTCATTTCTGAGTATACTGTTATTTCAGTCAGCCACTTTCATATGTTAATGTTTATTTTTTATATATATTTATTTTGCACTACCAGTATTCTACTTAAATTAGAGGTCTGTTTTTCTATGGATTTTGCTTTTACTGCTTTTGCTTTTGATTTTTTTTTTATTTTGCTTTTGCTTTTACTGATTATTGCTTTTACAAACTCTTTAAACTACAGTATTTCATCTTCTCTTGGTAAATCAGGGAAAGCCCTCACTAGAAAGTGAATATCTGAAGAAGAGAGGGATCCTGCAAGTGGACACTTGCCTGAGCTTTCAGACTCTCATGTTGTTAGGAGAGCAGACAGCAGTCAGACTAATGGAGAGATGATGAAAGACAGTCAAACAGCTGTTCTGATGCAGATAATAAAAGGCTTGAGCCCTCTCCGGCTGTTTGTCCCTCTAGGAAAAGAGCGCTGGAAGATGTTTCTTAAGGCAAAGCTGATCTGTGTCTTGGGCTTGTCTCCTCCTGTCGGATCTCTAACATGAGTCTTGTCGAGAGATTTAGAGTTTCTAAGACATGTCCTTTCATTGTGTTAAACATAGTTATTTTCCTGTAGAAATAAATGCAATTATGATATCTGATGATAAGATTTGAGATCTTTCATCTAATATTTATATTTTATTTTATTTCCGATTTCATAGTTTTAGTTTTAGTTTACAATAACAAAACTACTTTGTAAAAAAATTTGGGTTAGTAGATTTTTGGAAAAACTGTTTTTTTTTCTCTCTCTCAGTTTTAGCCCAAACTTCATTTCGATTAGTTGCAGTTAGTTTTTTATTTAACATTTAGATTTTTTTTTTAATTATTACTTCAGATTTCAATGGAAAAAAAAAATAAAACAAAAATATATATATAGTTTTAGTTTTAGTCACAACATAGTAAAAAAAAAAATTATATTCTTAAAACAGTTTATTTAAAATAAAGTAAATGTTTCTTTTTCTTCTCTATTCTGTGAGCAGTGGTGTTTGTGTTTCTTCTCGTGCGGGTCACAGTGGTTCAGCGTTATTGATCGTGTGTCAGTGTGATTGATCGCTCTACGCTCGGCTCTTCATTCATCTATTGTGATCTGGACTCTATAGAAGACACGGCTGTTTCTCCATTAATCATCAGTCTGTCTTTGCCACTGAAATGAGTGTTTTAGGATGGTCATACTACACTTGTGTTTCATTTACTTCCATTCATATGCATGTGAATGAAGAAGATCAGGTTCACCAGCAAACTCTGACACGTGAGTCACAGACTGACCCATTCAGATCAAGACAAAAAATACAAATTATACATTAAAGTGGATAATTTAATTATTTAATTTAATTTAATTTAATTTAATTTAATTTAATTTAATTTAATTTAATTTAATTTAAAAACAGAAGACACACACACACACACACACACACACACACACACACACACACACACACACACACACACACACACACATAGTATTCAAAACAGGGTTATTATTGTTAACTAAAACCATAAAAAAGGGAAAAAAGAAAGAAAAAAATCACTTGAAAATTACTTGAAATGAAAAAGACATTGCTGGAAAGTGAAAATTCATTTCTCATTTTCAATTGGTTGAAGTACTAAAATAAACTAAAACTCAACTAAAAATTACTAAAACAAAACTGTCATTTGAAATAAAATACTATTTAACTTAAATAAATAAAATAAATAAATGAATGAATGAATGAATGATGATTGATTGATTGATTGATTGATTGATTGAATGAATGAATGAATGAATGAATGAATAAATGCTTATTTTATTTTAGCTAGTTGCCATATCTCATATTCATTAATATAACTTGATGTATGAAAAATAAAAAATAAATAATAAATAAACTAAACTAAATAACAATAATACAATTATTTAAATTATTATTAATTATTATTTTTATCACATTAAAAATATTATTTAAAGCTAAAATTATCCAAATTTCAACTAAAATTTAAAAATGACTGAATCAAAAGATGTAAATTCCTCAAATTGAATTAAGGCTGAAAGCAGGATGCAGAGTTATAATATATATTTAAATTTAAGCGAGTGGAATTAAATTAGAACGATGTTTTTAACAACAATTTAAGTTTTCGGTATAAATTATGTTCTTATCCATTCAACATATTAACATTTGATGGTGGAAGATGCCTACAGACGAAAATAATCTGTAAATAAATCCTGTGTGCTAAAATCATCTGTGTTTATTGATGAAGTCTGCAGGATAATGGTGTTCAGATGTGCTTCACTCCTACATCCGCTCCGTCACATCACATCTCACATCAGACCAGTTTAATAAGCACTTACTCCACCAGCACCAGTTATTTCCTCCTGCGCAAACCCCTGACACCATCCTGCAAACGCATGAAATGCTGCTTCCTCTCACGGGAAATACTAAGAGTCAGATGCAGTTGTGGAATTGGAAATTATTCTTGGTCTCCCTGTCTGTGCATGTAGCTGGGTTCAGTCCCAGCATGCCCTGAAAACAGACCCCGCTCATCCACTCTGTTTTCTTGGCTTTGTGAAAAATACTAGAGCAAGATATGAAAAGCTCTAAACATAAGTGTAGTTATTGTTTGCTAAAACTAAAACTATTAAAAATCGTTAACTGGAGAAAAAATACAATTTCATATTAGACAAAAAACTATAAAAACCCGAAAACTTGCCCTTGCAATTAACTATAGTTTAAATTGAAGTACTTAAAATAACTAAAACTAAAACATTAGCGTTGTTATTATTAAGCAAAAAGAATTTCCATGAACAGAAATTAAGGTGAAATAAAATAAATATATTAGATGAAAAACATTATGAAACTTGAAAACTTATAATAAAGTACAAGCTGAAGTACTAAAACGATTCAAATATTAGTGTTGCTATTGTTAAAAAAAAAAAACTATTAAAATCATTTTCATTAACTGAAATAAAACTGAATTAAAATTAAATTAAAATTAAATTTCATATTATAAAAACTTGAAAATCACAAAAACTTGAAAATAAAATAAAAATACCAGATTAAAAAAATTAAGCTTAAAATACCTTTGCAACTAACTAAAGTTTAAGTTGAAGTACTAAAATAACAAAAACTAAAACTAGTAAAACAAATTTTCGTTAACAGAAATAAAGCTAAAATAAAATTATATATATATATATATATATATTAAAACCAATTTTCGTATATATATATATATATTGCTTTAAACTTTTGTGGTTTCTCTAGCTTTCTTTTATTTGTTTATATATATATATATATGTATATATATATATATATATATATATATATATATATATATATATATATATATATAAAGTAAAATATTAGATGGAAACTTTACACTTAAAAAATTGCCTAGAAAACTAGTACAAAACTGAAGTACAAAACTGAATAAAACTAAATATGACTGTTGTTCTTGTTAGATAAAACTAAAATGATTAAAATTGCTTTCATTAACTGAAATAAAGCTGAAATAAAATATAAATATTGGAACTTTGCAACTAACTAATAATTGAATTAAATTAAGATTAAATAAAATATATTTATAGTAAGTTTTTAATTAAAATAATTAAGAATACTAAAGATAGTATAAAATAAATCAAAATAAAAAAAGTGTTTATCTTTCAGTAACAGCAATCTCTCGCAGATGTTTTTGTGTTGATTCTCATTTTAGTCTGTAATGCAACACACCCAGTCTGTGTGTGGTTAATAATACCTAGTTCAGTTTCTCCTGCGTGTTTATGAACTGTATATCTGCAGCTGTGAGTGGACTCAGCACATTACTCAGTATATGTGCTCTTTAAATAGGACCACGTGTGTCAACAGTGTAAAGAGGAGTATTTTTAGTGTGTCACTCACAGAAAGCGTCTCCTCTGGGGTTCAGCTCCTCGCCCTCCAGCTGGTTTCCCGTGTCGTCTTCCTCCTCTTCATCTTCCTCATCATAAAACTTCTCCTCTGGAAACACAGGTTTCTGCTCCGGAGGGCCGATGTAGACCTCGCCTTCGTAGTCGAAGGGTTGCAGGCGGAGTCGTGGAGATTCAGTCACTGCAGGCTCGGGGATGGTGTTGTCAAACTTTCCTCCCAAAATACGAGTTTTGGAGGGGAAATCAGGAATAGCTGCAGGACACAGAAGATGGAATTAAATGCATGAGAAAACGGGAATGAAATCTTGTGTGCTGATGTTGAATGATGTTTTGAAGCCATTAAAATTCAAAAATGCATATACAAAGCCTGTTATTTTATTTGATTCATGCAATCGCAGCATTATTGCATTAATCATTTAATGTTCTTTTTATAAGCCATGACTGCATGTCTGGATATGAGGCTTTTCCATGCAAAGTGCATCTGTTGTGCATGAAGCCATTCACGAACATCAATAATTCAGTTGCATGGTAACACTTTACAATAAGGTTTCAACATTAGTAAACTAAATTAGTTAACACTGGTGCATTATATAGTAACATTATATATATATATATATATATATATATATATATATATATTTCAACATATATATATATATTTATATATATATATATAGTGTCTGGTCTTTCAGATATCACATTAACTATTGCATTAACAAATGAGACTTTATTGTAAAGTGTTACCTGTTGCATTTGCAAAGCATTAAATAGGTTGCCAAAGTTTCCTCTTAATGCTGATGTTTGCCTGTTGTTTTCTACCACAAAAGAGTGTTTTCAGAAATCACATTAAAGATCAGAGCTTAGAGGAAATGTCCTTCTGCACATACAGCCATTCAGCGTTTGCTCTGCATCGCTGGACTTTCTCACCATTGAGAAACACTTCTGCATTTCCTTTCTCACCTTCCCAGGATCTGTAATAAAAAGGCTTGACTACAAAAACACAAAGGATTCGATTCACATGAGTTAAATGATGTTGCTCAGAGGTCAAAGTTCAGAAAACTTGCTGAGATCTCAGTTCAGTTTAAAGAAACAATTCACCCAAAATGAAAATGTCCTCACTCTCAGGCAATCCACGATGTAGATGACATTGTTTCTTCATCAGATTTGGAGAAATGCAGCATTGCATCAGTGTCTCAGCAATGTATGCTCTGCAGTGAATGGGTGCCGTCAGAATGAGAGTCCAAACAGCTGATAAAAACATCACAATAATCCACAAGTAATCCACACCACTCCAATCCATCAGTTACCATATGGAGAAGACAAAATATGAAACAAATCCATCAAGACGTTTTTAACTTGAAACCATAATCCATAATAATGTATCCTCCAGTGAAAAAGTCAATCTCTGTTGTCTCTCACATCACAATCCACAAACATATTTGTTTAGAGCTGTTCTGGAATGTTTTGGCTTGTAAACAGTGCTTGATCTGTGCAGATTTCTCTCCTGATTCAGAACAGACCACTTTTTCACTGAAGGAAGCATTATTATGGATTATGGACTCGTATTTTAGACAGAAGCAATGGTTTGAAATTACAATGTCTTAAAGATGGATTTGTTTTGTTTGTCTTCTCAAGACATTAACAGATGGACTGGAGTGCTGTGGATTACTTGTGGATTATTGTGATGTTTTTATCAGCTGTTTGGACTCTCATTCTGACGGCACCCATTCACTGCAGAGCATCCATTGCTGAGACACTGATGCATTGCTACAGTTCTCCAATTCTAATGAAGAAACAAACTCACCTACAAACTGGATGTCATGAGGATGAGCACATTTTCAGCAAATTATAATTTTTGGGTGAACTATTCCTTTAGATAAGTTTTCCTATGCCCTTAGATGTTTCTCCTAAAGTTCCTCTATGCGTGGATCCTCACTCATTTCTACAGAAGTGCAGCTCTGGAGTCTATGCAGATAAAGAAGAACAGTTTCCTTTGGCCTTCACTTCAGTGTGTTCGGTACAAACGCAGATATTTACACAGGTGGGATTTCAATTGCAGACTTTCTCTGCCTGACACCTGTGAAATTCAGGAGGCTCTTTAAAGGAAACACTTTGGAGCTGCTGATGATTCCTACAGCATTTTATTTCCTGTCATTTCACCCCTTCAAGGCTAATTACAAACATACACAAAAATTAACTCAAAATATAACTGCATATCCATATGCCAAATATACAGTAGAAGTTTGGACACAGAAACTTACTTTATATATCTTATTATTTTAGAGTTTTCTTGAGGTGCATTGTTGCATTTTAGTTTTGTTAAGAATTTCTCACATGCATTATATTTTAGATTTATACTCTACAAAAATAATTTCAAGCATTGAAGAATTTAAGGTCTTTAAGATCATGAGAAACACTTTCGGCCAGTATGTCCAAATTCATCACTGGTGGTGTATATTTCAACCAAAAGCAACCATTCTAATCTATAATATTGTATATTATGCATATAATTTTACTGATTCATTGATTTCATGTTTAATTTTGTCTCTCACCTGAACAATCAAATCCACTGCCACGGAAACCCTGCTTGCATTTACACTTGTAGGATCCATGAGTGTTGATGCACTCAGCATGATGACTGCACTTATGTGTGTTGGACGTGCATTCATTTATATCTAAGAAAATACAGTGAGTTTTAGTATTACATTTCAAAATATGAATCATTCTTATCATTTTTAAGATTATTAAATCGTTTTATTTAAAATTTTACAATAAAGTTTTACTTTCAAAACAGACTGCTGCACTCTATTATTTAGTCAATAATAACAGCAAGTTGCACTGTTTCTTTCTTACCAATGCAGTCGTATTTCCCATTGACGTATTTGAGATCATAACCCATCTGACACTTGCAGTAGTAGCTTCCAAATGTGTTGGTGCACTGACGGTTGAACGGACACTGGTTTTTCCCAGTTGCACATTCATCAATGTCTGAAGAAGAAAATGAGGGAAACAACGAGAGTTAATTAGGCATCTTGACCATCAGCTTTCATTGACCAAAAGGGACTTATGAATTGCCATGATTTTTTCCACCAGCTCTTGATTACAAGGATTTTGATAAAATAATTTCAATACATAACAATCACAACTAAACACAAACCAATTAAATATTTTAAAGCAAAGCACAACTAGATTTATTTATTTATTTATTTATTTATTTATGCTTGCTTGCTTGTTAAAACTGGAGCATATATCTGCATATGAGGTCAGAAAAAATAAACATAATTCTACGGGAAAACAAGATTATTTTTTCTGACCCCATTGGCAGATTTTTTTTTTAAATCTCATTTTAAGCATAAATTCAACTAATTGCCAGTGGGGTCAGAAAATTTGACTTAAAATTATTATTATTATTATTATTATTTTTTTTTTTCATTGAAATCTAAAATTTACTGATATTTCTGGGTAAATCAGGTTTATTTTAAGCAAAATTTAAATAATCTGATATCTCCAATATCAAAGAAAAAACAAACTATTTTTAAAATTTTAATCAGATGTAAAGGTCAAGTTATTATTGGTATGATAAAGAAAAAACACAAAGCAAATCCAGACCCAAAATCTGACTTGCACTGAGCAACTCCATCACTTTCATCAGTGAGTGAGCAGTTACTATAGCAACAGATTCATCTGAAGAGCGGGTGTCATTGAACTGTTCTCACCCTCACAGGTCTTCCCATCAGATCCCAGCTGCAGGCCAGGAGACGGACAGAGACAGCGGACCTCACCCTGCACCTCCTCACAGCCGTACTGACAGTGAGCCAGAGAACATGTCCTCGAGTCTGCAGGACACACGACAAAACATCCACAGACCTTCACTAACTCAGACACAAACTCAGATTCAAAGGATGATTAAATTAACTAATGTACAAAAGTTGACATTAGCCTCAATGAAATGGTAAATAAAGTCAACTTTTAGGTCATTTAGTATGTGCATCTTAAATTATTAAACAGCAAGAACTTGCCATATCAAACCAATGGCCTGCTGAACATGCTCAGTTTGATCACCCATAATCCATTGCACTTAAAATATTTGTGTTTTTGGATAAAGCATGTCGATTTATGTGCACATGCAAATTTTTGTTATTCTGAATTAGCCGTTAAGCTCTATTGAATTTTTAAGTCACCATTCGGGTGATTAATGTCCTATTTGGTAAAATTTCTTCAATTATGGAATAAATTGCATGCACTTGTTTTGGGTGCATATAATTAATATGACATTTTGAATTTGTGCAACTAATTGATACACAAATTAAGCAAACTTAAATTATTTCGTGGATTTACATAAGATTTACATCAATACACATTTAGCTTCAAAGTGATAGCTTATTGAACTTGGATCAATAAGTATAAGAACTTACTCTATTATACTCACATTTAAATATATTGCAGCACAGTCACTTACTTGCACAGGAGCCATCAGACATCAGCATGTATCCGTTTAAACAGTAGCACATATAGCTACCAAATGTGTTCATACAGCGATGTTCACAGGGCCGAGGCTTTAGACCGCACTCATTCAGATCTGAACCCAGAGACAGAAAGAGACAGGCTAGTCAAAAGCTGTGCACAAAGCATCATATTATTTCTGCATTATATAGCATAAATACTGTGTACAGTCTAGGAATTTACTGTGTGCATGGATGACCTACTACATTTGGTAAAATATATCTCATGTAATCTCACAATGCAGTGACCTTCCATTGTCAATATGATGAACGAATCAATAGTAATATCAGCCATAATACAGAGGCATCAGACCATTTTTACTGTAAAATATTACTGATAAATCCTTATCTGACAACAGAGATTACCATATACCGATATGAGACTTGTTTTCCTTGATGATATTTCAGGAACCATGGTGTGTGTGTGTGTTCTATTAGCTTTTAGAATCAGAACTAGCCATGCCAGATTGGGCGATTGAATCACTCTTTTGAACTAATCTGACGAACGTATTTGGGCTGAATTAGTTTGTGACTCAGTTTGATTCACAGTTCACTGATGCACTGAATCACTTGCAAAGACAAACAAGGGAAAACAAACAAACAAAATCCTTACTTGAAATAAAAATCATTAACTTAACAACAATATACAAAAAAAGTTGAAGTAACTTAATAAAATAAAATAAACAAAAAACTAGAACTCATAAAAACTAAATTTAGAAAAATAAATAATATGTAATAAATAATAAATAAAATAAAAATGACAAAAAAGTAGCGTTGTCAAATGATTAATTGCGATTCATTACATCCATAATAAAAGTTTTTGTTAACATAATATATGTGTGTGTACTGTGTATATTTACAAACCCGATTCCAAAAAAGTTGGGACACTGTACAAATTGTGAGTAAAAAAGGAATGAAATAATTTACAAATCTCATAAACTTATATTTTATTCACAATAGAATATAGATAACATATCAAATGTTGAAAGTGAGACATTTTGAAATGTCATGCCAAATATTGGCTCATTTTGGATTTCATGAGAGCTACACATTCCAAAAAAATTGGGACAGGTAGCAATAAGATGCTGGAAAAGTTAAATGTACATATAAGGAACAGCTGGAGGACCAATTTGCAACTTATTAGGTCAATTGGCAACATGATTGGGTATAAAAAGAGCCTCTCAGAGTGGCAGTGTCTCTCAGAAGTCAAGATGGGCAGAGGATCACCAATTCCCCCAATGCTGTGGCAAAAAATAGTGGAGCAATATCAGGAAGGAGTTTCTCAGAGAACAATTGCAAAGAGTTTAAAGTTATCATCATCTACAGTTCATAATATCATCCAAAGATTCAGAGAATCTGGATCAATCTCTGTGCGTAAGGGTCAAGGCTGGAAAACCATACTGGATGCCCGTGATCTTCGGGCCCTTAGACGGCACTGCATCACATACAGGAATGCTACTGTAATGGAAATCACAACATGGGCTCAGGAATACTTCCAGAAAACATTGTCGGTGAACACAATCCACCGTGCCATTCGCCGTTGCTGGATAAAACTCTATAGGTCAAAAAAGAAGCCATATCTAAACATGATCCAGAAGTGCAGACGTTTTCTCTGGACCAAGGCTAATTTAAAATGGACTGTGGCAAAGTGGAAAACTGTTCTGTGGTCAGATGAATCAAAATTTGAAGTTCTTTTTGGAAAACTGGGATGCCATGTCATCCGGACTAAAGAGGACAAGGACAACCCAAGTTGTTATCAGCGCTCAGTTCAGAAGCCTGCATCTCTGATGGTATGGGGTTACATGAGTGCGTGTGGCATGGGCAGCTTACACATCTGGGAAGGCACCATCAATGCCAGAAGGTATATCCAAGTTCTGGAACAACATATGCTCCCATCCAGACGTCGTCTCTTTCAGGGAAGACCTTGCATTTTCCAGCATGACAATGCATCATGGCTGAGTAGAAGAAGGACCCGGGTACTGAAATGGCCAGCCTGCAGTCCAAATCTTTCACCCATAGAAAACATTTGGCGCATCATAAAGAGGAAGATGCGACAAAGAATACCTAAGACAGTTGAGTAACTAGAAGCCTGTATTAGACAAGAATGGGACAACATTCCTATTCCTAAACTTGAACAACTTGTCTCCTCAGTCCCCAGACGTTTGCAGACTGTTATAAAAAGAAGAGGGGATGCCACACAGTGGTAAACATGGCCTTGTCCCAACTTTTTTAAGATGTATTGATGCCATGAAATTTAAAATCAACTTATTATTCCCTTAAAATTATACATTTTCTCAGTTTAAACATTTGATATGTCATCTATGTTGTATTCTGAATGAAATATTGAAATTTAAAACTTCCACATCATTGCATTCTGTTTTTATTCACAATTTGTACAGTGTCCCAACTTTTTTGGAATCAGGTTTGTATTATACACACATGCATGTATATATTTGAGAAAAATTTTATGTTTATATATTAAATATGTTTATATATAATATAAATTCTATGAATATAAATATATACATGTAAATATTTTCAATATATATACTGTATGTTTGTGTATTTATATATACATACATGTACACAGTACACACACATATATTATGTAAACAAAAACTTTTATTTTGGATGTGATTAATCATTTTTATTATTTACGTTTATGTAATTATATATATTACTATGTATTTAAAAAATATTGAAATAAACAAATTCAAAAATATTAACAAAAACTATAATAACCCTCAAATACCACTGGCACAAACCTTGACTACATGTCTTTCCGGTGTATCCGGGGAAGCACTTGCATTTGTTGGGGCCGACACACTCGCCGTGTTTGCAGCCCAGGTCACACTGAGCTGGTAAAACATTCAACAGTAGAGATATATTAAAGGAAACAGCACAGGTCAAATCCGTTCACAAAACCACACGTCTGGAAACCAAAGCCAACTTCTGTTCTCCCAGATTTCCTCTCATAGTTCAGTGTGGTTTAGAAAACCCAAACCGCAGAAAGAATGAACATATCATACTGTACTGTTTGAGTTTGTGGATGGAATATTCACCTAGTGTTTCCATATTTAAATGACTAGCTACACTCATGAACAATTCTCAATCACAGTATATACAGTTATATAACACTGTTGTAAATAAATTAATAAACAAATAACATAAGATTATGATAATAAAGTCATAGTATTGTGAGATTTAAGTTGTAATATTTTGAGAATAAAAGCAGTAGTCCTGAAATATTAACTTTATTCTCAACATATTGATGTTTAATCTCACAGTGCTATGACTTTATTCTCACAAGTTTACCCTCATATAAGACTTTGTTCTTCTACTGATACAACTTTATTCTAGTAATTTTGACTTTATCGAAGTATTATAACTTTAACCTCACAATTCTACACAATAAAGTTTTTAAAAGTTTTATTTTTTACATGGCACTAAAAAGCCATAGTACACTTACATTCTTGTCACCAATTCAAAAAATAAAAAAAAAATCCACAACTTTATTTTAAAAATATTATGATTTTAATCTTGTTTTGCTAAGACTTTGTTCTGGTCATTTTGACGTTATTCTCAAAATATTATGACTTTAATTTTTATTTTATTGACAAAATTTTACAAGTTTAATATTGTACATGACTTTATTCTTGTATTGCTATGACTTTATTCTCATAATATTGACTTTATTATCAAAATTTTAAGACTTTAATCTCAAAATGCGATGACTTCATTCTCATTTAGCTTATTCTCAAAACGCTGTGACTTTATTCTCATAATCTTTGATTATTACTTTTTTTTTTGTTTGTTTTGTGTTGAATTTAAATTGTATTGTTTATTTTCTTTTAATTAAATTAAACCACATTGTAGAATTGTTAGTTTCTCCTTATTTACCTTCACAGTGTCCTTTGCTGTTTTTCTTCCATCCATAACAGCACTCCAGTCTGCTGCCGTATCGACAAACGCCTGCCAAACTCCTTGATGGGATCTGACGCTTTTCCCTTTCCAGAAACATGTCAGTTTTACACAAAGACAGGAGGATTTCTAAAAATACATTTAGATATGATCCAAAAATCACAATATAAAAGCAAAATGATGTTTTATTATTATTAATATGAAAACATATAAGAGCAAAATTGTGAAATTTACTATCAAATTCTGAGTAAAAAGTCTTTCTACACCCATTTTTTCAGTATACAGACTGCCATGACTAGCTGACCACTGGACGTATTTTAGGCATTTAGAAAATCACAGGTTGTTTCAAGTGAAAATGAGTGTTGATTTGAAGGTAAAAGTCTCTTTCTGGTGACCTGTGACCTTCCTAGACTAATTCCAGCTGTAAAAGCAGCAGAAATGGGGAAACACACATGAAGATCAAGCAGGGATTTGAACAGACAGGATGTAGGAACCTCTGTGTTTATGGCTCTTTAAGTGTTTAACAGATGCCTCTTACAGGAACCTCTAAAATCTCCTTGACCACATTTCTGCTATAATTAAACCTTGCAGCAGATGGATCAGGAGCAGAAGGTGTGGGTTGTTTACACTGACAGTTACTTTAACAGGTTTTCATAGACATTTCACATGCCTGGAAGAGGTTTTGAATGAGGTTAATATTTAAATTAGCTTTTACTTATTTTTTTTTTTAAATTCCACTGCATTTTAAAAGTCTGATTATAATATGAGATTTCTTGCCACTTAATAGGAACATTTTGTAAATAATTAAAATTGCAGCAGTGCACAATGCATCAAATAATGAACGATGAACATTTATGAATGCATGTATCAATCTTAGTTATTTTATTTTTAAGTTTTTCACATTGCATTTTATATTTAATGATTTTTTAACTTTTTCTTGTAAGCTCATTTGCATTAAGTTAAACATTTCTCAACTTTGTCCAGCCACTGTACACACACACACAATGCTATCTTCACAATTTGTGGCTTTGAGATGATCTCTGTTATATTTTAAATCATCTATATCCAAATGTGTTACTAAAATGAAAACAATAATTAGTGGACAGTATTTGGACGTTTTTAATTATCATCATAGTTTTTCTGTTTGGTTGATGTGTCCGAGGACTTTTATTTTGACAGCTCTGAGAAGGCCAAATTTTTCTCTTCCTGGACCAATAAACATAAAAATAATATTTATGACTCATCCTGCACTACACAAATTTTCATCCAATTAGACGCTGTCTAGAATAAGCAAGCCCCTCACAATTTATCTGCGTAGCAACAGAAAGTCAACTAAAGTCTATAGCAATATATTACCTGCCCCAGTAACTGTTTCAACAGAAAATATGTCAAAATATGTCATGACAAAAGACAAAACTGCTTTTATTGACTGAGCAACATCCTCTCTGTGGTTCCAGATGTTTGTAATTCTGTGTGCTTCTCATGTTGGTCTCTAAATTTGGACCGGACTCCATCGGGACGGAGTGAATTAGTGGACTGACGGAAATAAACTGTACAGCAGCAAATGGGAGCCAGTCGTGTGAACAGGTGGCCAACGCTCATTACGGCCAAAATTAGCAGCTCATCATTGGCAGATCAGCACCGACAGCTTCACAAACCAACACAACAGCCATTTACGAAAATACTGCACAAATATTTCAAATCTAATCAAGCTTGTGCATCACTTACAGCTACTTTTGTATTTAATAGTGATTTGAATTAATGATTAAGAGCCATTATGTTAACAATATACAGGTTTATTGAAATTCATTGATTCAGTTGAAGTAATCAAAGTAAAGTCACATTACTCTAAAAAAAAGTTTTTCTATTTTGATAACACTTTACAATAACATCTAACATTAGCATTAACATTAACAATGAGCAGTACATTTGTTTCAGTATTTATTAATCTTCATGAACGTTAGTGAATAAAATATTTATATGTATATATTATATATTCTGTTTATTTATTATAGTTTTGTTAATGTATTGAATTCATCTGAATGTCTGTATACTAAAAAAGGGTGTAGAATTCTAAAACTATTCAAAAGTTATTGTACAAAAAAAACTATTCATTATTTGATCATGCCAGCTCATAAAAATGTAACGATATAAGGTAAAACTTTTGATTTTAATAATGTATTAGTAAATTTTGACATTAATATTGATTAAAAGATCAATAAATGCTTTATAAGTAGTTGTGATTGTTAAATCATGTTAACTAATGCAGTTAAACCTTATTTTAAAGTGTGTTTTTGTCTTGTCTTCCATTAAAAAAAAAAAAATCAAAAAATTCATACATCAAGATACGTTTACTTGAGAAGCAAAAAGACTTCAGATATTAAGTCTTGTTTTCTAAAAAAAAATAAATGCACCAAATTTAAATGAGTTTTTGCTTAAAACAATACATTTCTGGCAATCCAATAAGAAAATAATATTGTTTTATTTAAGTTTATTTCTCTTACCCCATTGACAGTTTTTTTTTTTTTACTCACTTAATTTTGATTGTTTTTTATTTTTCAGTTTTGCTGTTTGTTTATTTTATTTATTTATTTATTTTTTGTTTGCAGTTTATGCATTTAATATGGCTACAAAAGCAATAAAAATTAAATATTGACATTTAATTAAAAAAGCCTGCATTGGTCACAAAAGTTTTTGCACATTAATTACTGTTGCCTTTTCACTTATGAATTGATCTGCTCCATAAATCACCCCAAATAAGATCTCAATTAAATGAAGAACAATCTACTGTACTTCTCAGATGTTTCTCCTAAGATAAGACCTAAATAATCTGACATGCATCTCCTCTAGAGTTACAGAAAATATCTCAACAATGTCTCAAATTAAAGTCTCCAATCCAAAGTCAGAGATCTCAGTATGAGCATTAAGATTGCTTAAGTTTCTCCACAACAGAGGCTGTTTAACTTCACACTTACCTGTAATCTGCTGATCCTGAGGTGAAATAAAGCAGGAATGACAGAGCGCTGATCCACAGCAAATGTTTCATGTTTTAAAGCAATCCTCTTTATTTCTGTGCTGTCCTTTTCTCTTCTGTTTGCGTTTCCTAGCGTGATAGCAGGATGAAGTCTGCAGCGTCTGTCCTCTCGTCTCGTGAGTGTCTCTCTCTCGTCCTGCTGAAATTCCAGATGTCATTGCGTTGAGTGACAGAAGGGCTGGAAGTCTTTTGTGGGGGTGTTTCAAACATCTCTCTCTGAAACTCAATCTGTGATGTCTAGAATGATGGAGTTGTGTCAAACATCTCACTTCACACTCCAGGAGAAAGAAAACCTGGGTTAAGAGAAATTCAGATTCTTAATGAAAGAATACAGTCTTTTGATTCATGAACATCAAACTGAATCAAATTATAATTTGCCAATATAATGGCAATTTAAAGAAATTTGACAGTCATAATAAAGAGCAATTTCATGCAACAATAATAGTTTGAATAGACAATACTATTCATTATGACAAATTATGCCTATTTACAAATTGACATTTTTGTAGTACCGGTGTTATATTAATGATATATTCTTATAGATTTTGTTAATATTTAGAATTTTATTTTATTTTTATATTTTCTGTTTTCACTTTGTTTAGTTAAAATTTTAGTTATTTTGTTGAGTTCTTGCTATTTTAGCATTTTTTAAATATGTTGATATGTTTTTTTTCCCATTACTTTTTATTAGTTTTAGTTTAGGTTCAGTAATTTTAATACTTTGCACTTTAATTTTAATTAAAGTTTTAGTTTTATTCATTTTTTTATATTTAGTTACCTATAGTATTACCTATATAGCTTTTTATTAGTTTTAGTTAATTTATTTTTAGTTGTATTATATAATTTTTGTTTTCACATTTTAGTTAAAGTTTTAGGAATTTTGTTGTGTTCTTTTGTCATTTTTAATAGTTTGTTTATATGTCTATACTGTTTTTAATAAAAATTTAGTTTATTTAGTTCTAGTTATTTCGTTTTTTTTTCTGTTTTCACTTTGATTTTAGTTAAAGTTTTAGGAATGTTGTCAATTTTTATAATTTTGGTAGCTTTAGTTTTCTTTTTAGTTTATTTAGCTTTGTATACCTCTACTAGTCAAAAATAAGTAACGTTTAAATAAATTACGTTTAAATGTATTTTTATATTTAAATTTTATTTCAGTAAACATTACTTTAAGTAAAGTTTATTCTTTGTTAAGTAACAATGTTTGAATGGTTTAAATGTCTCCATTCTAAAGATTTTGTGGAAAATAAATAAATAAAGTATCTCTCTCTCTCTCTCCCCCCTGGTGTGTGGTGGTGAAGTGAATTTCTCTCTCTATAGTGGAGCTGAACTGTGTTTGGGCTTGTCGTGAGCAGCTGGAATGCTCTTTGAAGTGCTTCACATGATTATTAAGTCTCAAGCCTGCCAAGTCCTTCAAGAAAAGACAATATCCATCATTACAACAATTTTATGCTCCTACAGCTCTGCATCTCTATGTGAAGACAACGAACATCTGGTCAAAGCTGACAGAGCTCTGACCTCGAGGAGAAGCTCAATATGGCCACAAACTCTCACACAAGTGCACAAACACAGCCAACAGATGACAGGCGTGTGGTTCTGTTGTACATACTTACATGTGTTCCTGTGTTTCTGTGGCAGAAACAAACCTCAGTCCTCAAGGGGGCGACAGAGTTTCCTTCAGATGCCATTAAACCAGATGAACATGCTGACGCTCTCACAAAGATTTAAGTTGCATTGTTTTTCTAGGCATATTTTCTTATGCTGAAGGTAAAACAGATTCCATATAAAGACCTTTAACCATGTATATTAAGTCTACTTATTATATGCCGTTTAGCTTGTGGTAAAAATCACCACTAATTGCATTAAAAAGAGCTTTATTATGATGCTCTGTCTAGCATCTACTTTTGTGTTTGATTGGAGAAGGAAAATAATATGTTGCTGAAATGAATGAATGAATGAATGAATGAACACTTGTTTTATTGCTGACAAGTCAGAATGTCTCATTTTCTTGATGTACTAAAATATCTAAAACTAAAATTGAACTAACTACATAGACATTTAAAAAACAACAACAAAAAGTAATTAAAATATATAAAAACTATTTCAACACTTTAACAAAACTATAATAAATAAATAAATACAGAATGTATACTATATACATACATATAAATATATACATTTAAAAACTAATAAAAATTATTTTAAAAATGAAAAACAATAAAAAATGAAACAATAAACTTAATAAAACTTTAACTATAATTAAAGTGAAAGGGAATATATATATATATATATATATATATATATATATATAATTCTAAAAATATTGTAAGGTCCAATTCTCTCACTATTAACTGCCTCAAAACTCCTTATTTGCTGTTTATTAATAGTAAAATTTGGGTATTGAGCAGGATTAAGTGATTAAAAATAATATCACTCAGAATAAAGCATTAAAATGGGCTTTTTAAGTACTAATAAACAGCCAATATGCTAGTAATATGCAGGCTAGTCAATAGTGAGAATTGGTCCTTAAAATATAGTATTAGAATAAAAAATATTTTAATTATCTTAAAATAACCCTGCAGATTTACTTTAATTAAATTAGCTTCATAACTGATGCATTTTGCAGCATTTTCCTGTTTATTACAGCTAATTTGAAACAATCTGTATTGTAAAAAGAGCTATATAAATAAATGTGACTTGACTTCCTCGAGGTAATAAATGGTTATGAATTTTAACAGTATGTGAGGTGTATCTGGACCACAAGGCCACATGCAGCTGCAGGTTTTCTGTCTAAATGTCCTGCAGTCGTGAGTTTCTAATGCTTCCTTGTCAGACAGGATGTTTGTCGGCTCCTCCGGGCAGAAGCAGTTTGTCTGACAGGAGTTTTTTTCACATCATGCGGAGGAAACAATCTTGAATTCATCCTGGAGCCTGAAATGTTATCAGCCTGCAGAAATATGCTGCTATCTGAGACGCAGCACTGAGCGCCTCAAACAGACAAACATTCTGAAACATGAACTAAAATTAGATAAAGACATAACATGGTAAAATAAAAACTGACTCATAATATTAAGAAAACAATGGTAATATCTCAATGACACTAAAACACATCATATTTAGTATTATTTACTATAGCTGGTGACTAAAAAGCAAAGTGACAGTGAGATAATTTCTCTGCAGTAATGTCAGGTTCAGTGCTTTGTGCTGGTGAAAAGGCAGAACAGTGTTGACCTCTGTAACTCACCGGATCAAAGGTCACCCTCACGTGGGATCAAACACTTGACCTTTGTCCTGGAGCGGGAGGAACCACCCTGTGCAAAGAAACCAAATGAAGCAGAGCTTATATTCACACTTTAACACACAAGGTTAGAGGTTTGATATTAAACAGAAGGAATAGTTCATGCAAAACGTAAAATTAGCTGAAAATGTCCTCATACTCAGGCCATCTAATATGTAAAATGTAGCATTACATCAATGGATGCTCTGCAGTGAATGGGTGCCGTCAGAATGAGAGTCCAAACAGCTGATAAAAACATCACAATAATCCACAAGTAATCCACAGCACTCCAGTCCATCAGTTAACATCTGAAGAAGACAAAAGATGAATGTTTGCAGAAACAAATCCATCATTAAGGCATTTTTTAAACTAAAATACTAGTCCATAATCCATAATAACACTTCCTCCAGTGAAAAGGTCCATCTCCTGTTGTGTCTCTCATCATAATCCATACACATATTTGTTTAGAGCTGTTGAAACGCTGCTTGATCTGTGCAGATTTCTCTCCTGATTCACACCAGAACACTTTTCACTGGAGGAAGTGTTATTATGGATTATGGTTATGATTTGAAGTTAAAAACATCTTAATGATGGATTTGTTTCTTACAAACACACAGCTTTTGGCTTCTCAAGTCATTAATTGATGGACTGGAGTGGTGTGGATTACTTGTGGATTATTGTGATGTTTTTATCAGCTGTTTGGACTCTCATTCTGACGGCACCCATTCACTGCAGAGCATCCATTGCTGAGACACTATACAGTGCTACATTTCTCCAAGTTTGATATAGAAACAAACTCATCTACATCTTGGATGGACTGAGAGTGAGCACATTTTTATTTTAGGGTGGACTACTTTAACAAAACTATATTCTGTTTTCTGAGAGAGAGAGATGCTCTTTTATGTTTTAATGTGACTTAAGCCTGTCCACAAGGGGTCAGCAGTGACAAAAGGTTATTTTCTTATAGTGTTCAGTACTTCTGTAAGAGCATTTAGCTTATCTGGTTACGTTTTACCTCTTCATATTGATAATCTGTGGAACAAATTCCTCTTAAATCCCCGAGAAAACTACAAACAAAAGACAAAACTAGTTTCAAATTAACATGACAACTGAAAGGCTTCCGACACTCATATATTATCGTCATTGCGAGTGGAATTTTACCAGAGATGTCTGACTAAACCAGTGTTTGTTTCGTTCTTGTCTCTAGAGGGCTCCCTCTGTCAGCATCATGTCTGCTATGAGGAAGTGTCTGTGAGGATGAGGAGGAGCGGTTCAGCGTCGGCCTTCATCAGGTTTAAAGTCAAACGAGGAAGGAATGTGGCAGAAATGAACAGGTTCATTCATTAACCATTGTGTGTTTTCAGGAAGCAGCAGGAAGGCTGATGTGTTTTTTCTGACATTGAAGACCAGCGACACATGCTAATGAACCTCTCGAGAATAATTAAAACATGTAAAGACTCACTTAAGAGGAGACAGACATCATCGAGGACGTCTTTTATTGTTTCTCTATCAGGGATTCACTAAGAGTGAAGTGCTTCTGCTGATAGTGATGTTTATTTGCATGCGCTGCAGTGTTTTTAGCACCCAGTTCACTACAGAAATAGTGCAAATGAGGTAACATCACACACCAGAAATGAATGCTAAAGAGCAGTTTGTCATCTTACAGACCAGTTCTGAGTGGATGACATTGATCTGACTTTTACTGGGACAGTACAGCATTAAAATGTATTCACTCCAAATGTATTTTCCCTCAGGCCATCTAAGATCAGATTTAGAGAAATGTAGCATTGCATCAGTGTCTCATCAATGGATGCTCTGCAGTGAATGGGTGCCGTCAGAATGAGAGTCCAAACAGCTGATAAAAACATCACAATAATCCACAGCACTCCAGTCCATCAGTTAACATCTGGAGAAGACAAAAGCTGAAACAAATCCAGCATTAAGATGTTTTTTCTTTCTTTTTTTTTTTTTTTTTACCTCAAACCATTACTTCTGTCTAAAATATGAGTCCGTTATACAGGAAGCTTCCTCCATTGAAAAAGTCATCTCATCTAAATCAGATTGGAGAATAAATGAATACATGGATGGGTCGATAAATATAATCCACCAATGTTTTTAATCATTCCTTCTCTGCACGTTTCCTCTTTATGAACTGTTTCACATACTAGTTTAATTTACTGCAAGCAGCACATTTAGTAACATAATATTATGTTATGAACAGAATCTTTAGCCTACAATGTATTACCAACAGGATTTCATACAGTAACTGATTCCAGTAACCGTTCTCATAAACTTACTCGTAAACTAAAATTTTCAGAGAGTATAGCTTAAGTTGCATGTATTTTTAGTGAGGTTTATGCTTGAAACATAAACAACAGTTTGACAGTGGGGTACAAAAAAATCTACTTAAGATGCATTTACCAAAAACTAACATCTAAATATCTAAACATCTAAATATCTTCTCACGTGAATTTCTCACATTTTTTGAACAGTTTTATTGTAAAATGAGATGATTTTACAGCGATCAGGTCAGCGAGGCAGTGAACGGCTGTCAAATCTCCCACTCGAGCAGGATGTGGTCGTGTCAAGCTTTCGAAATAACTCTCTACCCTGATGGCCGCCTCTCCTTTTATGGGCAAAGACAGCGAGAGGCATTGTGTTTTTATCAGTGTCACGTACCAACGCTCATCCTGCAGTCAGTCAGTCAGTCAGCGTGGCTCCTGATGCATCATCGGGTCTTTAATTGCACAGCATTATGGGGACGATCGTGTTTAAGAGAGCTGCACGCTGAGATCTAATCACTTAGTTATGTCTCAGATTCCTTGGGAGAAAAGAACATTTGTGAATGAACATTTGATCCATGATGAGAAATAAGAATTTGATTGAGTTTAGATTAGCATCTCATTTAGATGCAGACATTGAAATCTCTTCTGAATCACCTCAGAAACTCGCCATTTGCTCTCTAAATGCACTGCTCTATAGAAGGCGAATTTACTAAATTTGCATCACTTTTGCATGTTATTTTAATGATTTATATTTATTTATTACAATCATATATATATATATATATATATATATATATATATATATATATATATATATATATATATATATATATAGTTCTCAGTCACAAACTTGTGAAATATATATAATATTATATGCAATCATTTAAATAAACATTAAATGTATTATGCATTAAAGTGTTTTGTCAGTTAAAATTATTCAATTAATTTTATTTTATTACATATAATATAGTTTAATAAATAAACATGCTGCAATGTGTAATTTAACATTTTATGAAAAAATATACAATTATTATAATACAAAAATAAAAATTATAAAATAAAATTATATAATATTGTATGCAATCATTAAATACACATTAAATGTATTTTGTATTACAGTGTTTTATTACCATATAATATATACATTTTGATATACAATCTACTAAATAGACATTAGCTACACACATTTTCACACCATTCTGCAATCTCCTCGTCTTCTACAGAAATTTTTCACTTTCATCTAAACAGTTTGAGGAGAATCTGACTCAGTGTGTTAGATAAACTCTCAACATGTTTATATCTAGCTTTAATGGCACAGACACCTGAAGGAAACTCTTTGGACACCCTAAACTCTTATCATACTAATGAGCATTTGCAGAAGAATCGCATTCGCCGCTGGGCCTTTCCTCTAATGTTTAACCATTTTCTCCAGCACACCTGAGAACAAAGGCCTGTTTCTCCTGTGTGAGTGCAGGAAGCAGCGGTTCATATGAGGGTTACGCAGCTGAAATCCACTGTCCGGGGTGTGTGTGTGTGTAACGGATGCATTAGGACCAACACACAGACAGATGGAGCAGCTGACAGAAGAATATTCTGCCCTTCCCCCGTTCACTGTTACGCAACACACTTTGCGAAGGGGTTTCAATGAGACCTGCATTGTGAACCAGACATATGGGCCAAAACAAGGAGATATTATACTTTGTTATGTATCATTTTCTGGTTATGAATTCTAAATTAGGATGTGAATATGATTTTGATCATAAACAAATCCAGGGGAAAAACCATAAAAGAAATAAAGAAAAAAAAAAAGTCCTTCCCTAAATATGCATAGATGTCACATTTGACCGCAACATAAAACAATAAATAAACAAACTAATAACAGAAAAAATAGGGAAAAAAAGAAATATTAAAACATATAAAATATAGTTAAAATATATTTTTCAACAAAGAAAACAAAGTTTTTTCAGCGTGAAGTTATTGTTTTACTGAAAAATGGTTATATTTTAATCTTATTTAAACTAAAAAAATATTTATGCACTATACAACATTTATATAGTACTATTTGTCTTTAATGGATGTTGATTTTATTTTTAAAAATATGTATGTACAGTATTTTATTACAGTTAGCATGTATAATGTATTTTTTATAAATGAGATAATAAGATACAATTCATTTGATAAAATATAAAATATCATGTAATGTAAATGTAAAAAACTCAAGATACAAAAGTAAACATTCCAGAAAAAATTTATAAAATACATATAGTTATTTATATATTTTTATATTTATTAAATACAATAAATTGTATTCATATAATAAAATATCATTAATAATTTTATATATGTTTTTTCTAATTATATATATATATATATATATATATATATATATATATATATATATATATATATATATAATTATTATTATTATTATTATTATTGTTGTTGCTTTTGTTGTT
>NC_056605.1:31315593-31443093 GCF_018340385.1 Cyprinus carpio | reverse complement strand
CTCGGGCTCCTCCACCACCTGCTCTGCTGCCGTTGGTGGGCCCCCGGGAGTTGTCAGCCCTTCCTCCACCATGGCTCCTCCCTCCATCAGCCCCACCGTGGGTCATCATCTTGGATGTGGCCTGGGTCCCATCTGGGGCCGCATGCTCCAAGTCAGCTCCTGTCGTCACCCTGGCTCCTCCCTATTTCTGATCCACCCTGGCTCCTTCCGTTTCCCCCTTGGGTCCTCCATCCGTCATAACCTCCCTGGACTCTGTCTGCTGGCCCCCTCCCAGGTGTCTGTCCTCCTCCTGAGCCTCCTTCCAGTTCCCACCCGTCTTTCCCTCTGTTGGTTCTACAGTGCAAGGACGCACTTTGCATTTTCGGTGGGGGTGTTTGATGTGTTTGGAATTTTGTGTTTTATTTTTTGGTTTTTGTTTTCTATGTTTTATCCTTTTTCTAGTTTATGTGTCATTTTTTGGTTTTTGGTTTTTATTTTTTATTTTTCTCTTAATTAGTCATTCTGTTGACCTGGGTTCCTTGCAATTCCCTTGTTATCCTGTGCATTTAACTTCCAGTCTGTGCGTTCCTCCTTTGTCGGGTCTACCAGTTGTGTATGTGTGGATTTACCCTGTGTGTTGGATTTATTAAATGACAGTTTTGTTTATCCAAGGCTCCTTCGTTCCTTCCGGCAGCATATTGTGACACAAGCATTGTATTATGGGCATAGAATATGCATTATATTATGGGTGTATATATTATGCTTATTACATGCATTATATTATAGGCATATAATATGCATTATATTGTTAGCATATAACATGTATTACATTGTGTATGCATAACATGCAATATATTATGGGCATATATTTTGCAAATATATTATGAGTGTATATATTATGCATATAACAAGCATTATATTATGGGCACATAAGATGCATTGTATTATGATCGTATAATATGCATTATATTATGGGTGTACATATGCATATAACAAGCCTTATATTATGGGCACATAACATGCATTATATTATGAGCGTATAATATGCATTTTATTATGGGTGTATATATTATGCATATAACATGCATAATATCATGGGCATATAACATGCATTACATTATGAGCATGCTAGAGCTCGTAATATATGCTCATAATATAATATACATTGTAAAAATATAATTTTAAATGGAAAAAGTAACCATTTCATGTCCAAATGTGTAAAAAAATATAAGTAATAGAGCACATGCATTACTGAAATTGGTTAAAATGTGTTGCTGTTAATGCATGATAATATCATCCATATTCATATGAAAGAGATCATAAGGGAGGTGTTGATGATTACATGAAAGTGTGTTTATTGGCATATAATTCACAGATCTCAAGGTTCCCGTCACCCCACTAGCAGATTTAAATGTAAGACACATAACACTTGATTATGTGTTCAGCCATGAATAAAAGGTCACATCAAGAATGATAACTATAATGAAAACTATATTAGCATCCGCATCACTGGACCTTAATGATTTGTTAATTATAAGTGTGCACTTCAGTTTTGTTGTCTGTTGCTTTAAATAATCGTGCTCTCTAATGTCGGATGGATGTTTTAATTCTTCATCAGCTGGAAAAAAAATTCTGCTGCATCATGCTATTCTCTTATCGCTATCGATAATTAATATTTTATTATTTCTTTTTTTCTGATATCATATTAATTTTAGTTAAGTTTTAGGCATTTTAGTTTTTTGTTGTTGTTTTTTTAATAATTCCATTATTATTTTTAGTAATTGTTATTGTATGATTTTTGTTTGTTAGTTATTTTAATACATCTCATTAAACTAAATAAAAATAAGATATGTTGCCTTGGCAACTAGATGAATAAAAATAAGTTTCATTTTTATTTTTTTACATTTAAATTAACAAAAATGAATGGGCCTCAGAATTTCAGAATTCATCTGATTTTTGGGGAATATAAAGTCTCTTCATCTTAATCAGCTCCTGATGTTCAATAGATCAACAAGAACTCAGACTAAAGCCTTCAAACAACCTTTAAACTTTAAGTCTTTCTAAACCTTGAGGAAATTCTTTAGTAACGTCAGTGCTGATGTGTGGCTAAAGCTAAAGCAGAACTGCGTCTGTTTGCACAAACTAAAGTTCCTCTTTGTCTTCAGCCTGTTTTTTTTTTTTTTCTCACATAATGTGATAAATCTAAGTGCTCTTCACATACTTTAATTCTGTCTCTGTCTTTCCACGTGAGAATATTCAATCCTCCAGAACTCTTGGAGCAAGAGATGATTGTGTGTGCGACTCTGGTACGAGAGCAACATTCCTCAGCTGGAAAAAAAAAAAAAGAAAGAAAAAAACGATAATGCTAGCCGACTTTTTTTTTTTTCATCCCCTAATATGGTGAAAGGCCCACACTGCAGTGAGATCATCAGCGTCAGCGCTCTGGAGTGAGGAATTCTGGGGGGAAATGTGTGACGTTTCTCTGAAAACAAACCCATTTCAGTCTTTTACCAAAGATAAATATGACAAAAGCCGCAGCACCTCCCTTATTTATGCCCTTATAGGGGACTGATTTTCACGTTTTAGCACTAATTGAATGGGAATGTTATGGATTTCTGTGGAATAAATTTAAATCAATGGTGCTGAGAGGATCAGGCTTTTATTGGCATTAGATGGAAGCAAGACCAGATTCAATCACACAAATATGTTTGTGTTTGTCTCATTGCACTGCATCCGCATTAGGCCTATTGTTCTGTATAAAACATGTTTCATGCACTTGAATGCATTCACAGAGCCATAAAATGAATATCTATCGATTGATCTACACACACACACACACACACACACACACACACACACACACAGGTTAACTTGAACTGAAATAAAAATTAATAAAAATAACAACTACAAAGATATATTAAATAAAAAACAGCAACTAATGAACATGGCAAAACCACACAACTTAATTACTAAAACTTTAACTAAAATTAAAATATCATAAAACAGACAGAACTTTGTTTATGTATGTATGTATATATATACAAAGACGTTAGATAAATAAAAAAAAAATGAATAAACATGGCAAAACCACATTAATTAATTACTAAAATGTTAATTAAACATTTAAAAAAAATTGAAAACTAAAGATCAAAATCTAACAAAGGTATAATAACACTGATTTACATATCAGGATTTGTAGTCTGACATATTCAACAAGAAAAAGGTTATTTGACAAGAAAAAAAAGTAGGGAATCATTAACATGTCAATAAAACAGTGTTTAACATACCAGAATGGAGCAATTTGATTGGATGAGAGGATCTAAAAATAATTGGAATTCATGACATCAGCTGAAAGCAAAAGCTATTTCAGAGTCAGATATCATGGTGAAAGATTGTGTAGACAAACTATGTTTAATTTGGAATACCGTGCACCAATGAGACACGCAAACTAAGACTGTGAATATGGGTTGATTTTGTTTTCTTGTTGACTTTAAAAGCAGCTCCATTAGTCTTTGTCAGATCTGCACAGAACCAGCGGCCAACAATTGAGCCACTCATCATTCATAACACTCTACATGACCCTTGTGTGTTCATTTATTCAATATTTTGATAATGATTTAAGTTTCCAATAAAAAGTGAAGTACTATATGTTAAATTTTACACATTTTGCATCGTTAAAAATCTTTGAAACCAGTGCAAGAAATGCGACAAAAGTCTGCAGGTTCTGTGTTTTTTTTTTTGTTTTTGTGAAAGTGGAGAATTAAATGACGTGTTACTGAACACCGCCCTTCAGTCCCTTCACAATTCTCTGGTAAACATGTTGTTCTTAAAGCCGTCAATTCATGCTTCACTGGCATGAACGAATCCTTTCCCTCTCTTCAGTGTTATGAATGGGTTTTGATTTCAGAATAAATCCAGGCGTCATTTGACTCTGCCATTTCTGTTTACAACCAAAATATTAGATCAATAATACGGTGACCAGTTTCACAAGGTGTGTCTTTTCTCATGTGAACCAATATTTATAAGGTATATATTTATACAGATCTATTTATGAAGAGTTTAGATGCAAAAGGCTCCAAGTGCTGTCTGAAATTTTCTTCTAAAGTGAGCAATTTTATCAGGCTCCTATATTTGTGTTCAGTTATTTCACTTTAATTGCATAGAAAAGGACATATACATTGACCATAAAGTGAACTTGCATATGTGTGTGTGTGTGTGTTGCAGATACAAGATGATTGCAGATTATTTGCAGTGTACTTAATTGTATAGAAGCACATTTGTAGAGCACTTTAAATCTTAAGTTTTTTTAAAACTATATAATGTAATGTAACATTAAGAATATACAAGGCCACTTAAGAGCACTTAAAGAGAGACACTTTTCTTAAAACACAAGTGCACTTTGTAAAAAGAAGAAGTGCTTTGAAGTATTTTGTCTCGTTTTAAAGAAGTACATTTATTTTTGATGTGCTGACTAACATACTAAAGCACATGTTCTTGATTATAATTTATCTTGATCATGTTATTTAATATTGCATGCAAAATTAATATTTTTAAAGTCCTGAATTGCAACTTCATTACGAATTACAATTGCAATTACAAATAGATTTAAATACATGACATACACATTTTAATAGAATTTAATAAAATATTTTAGTTAATGATAGATGTTTGCTAATATTCAGCAGTATGCTTGTTTCAAAGACAATACAGAGGTTAATTATGAATTTACATATAATAATGTGCTTAAGTCCTACTTAAGTGTCTCAAGAAAGCACTCAAAACTAATTGCATTTAATATAAATTTAAACTATGATGCATTTTAATATATTGTAAATAACATACAGTAAACTGTGCAAAAACATTACATTCAATTTACACTTAAGTATATTCTTTTAAATTATATTATAAGTACTATTTTTTAAAAGTATGTTAATTTCTTGCAGGTACTTGCTCTCTGTCTTTCAGCAAATTAGCTTTCAAATCACTTTGAATGTGGCTCATCCAAACAGAATTTAGATTCAGTTTATAAAGTTATTTTTATCTGCTGTGATCAGACTGGAAAATATCACAGTGAGCTTAAAGTATGCATATGATAAGCCAAAGCTTTCATCTCATAATGTGAACTCTGACACACACATCCCTTTTGAGTAACTCATAGTGTCATACAATAGCATTGAACAGTCATTTGATTTCTTAATTGTTTTTGCTTCATTATACCATAACACTAGCTGAACATTATGTATTATGGTATGAAAAGGTCTCTTTAAAACTGCAAAAGGTTGCAATGATTTTCCAAGGAATGGCATTGCTGTGGAATGATGATTGAATTTTAATCTGGAGAATATGGACACGACTGTTTGGCTGGAAAGATAAAAAAAAGTGGTCTATTGCATAAGCAACAACTTGACCGGCTGCTGTTGTGAAATGCCCAGAGATTTAGGTCAGTACCTCAGAACAAGGTACTTTTGTGGTCTGAATGCAAGCGTTATTCATTCAGCTGTCATGAGGCTAAAACAAAACATTACAAACAAAGAAATAGCTTTCTAAGGATATTTTGGCCTTTGGCCTGTATGAGGGGTGTGGATGCTAACAGACAAGGGTGTAGGTTTGATTTTGGTCTTTGGATTGTTTGACTACTCAAAAGAGAATATAGCAAAATATAACTTAATTTTTTTTCCTGCTACCTAAATTTCACAATCATAAACAAAAATCTGTCTCTAAACCTCTCTTTTCTTAATTGAAAGTTGATCTAGACAAGTACAAAGAAACTATCCAAAGCTCTGTTAATCCTAAAGCAGTGCAAAACTGCATCTCTATATTCATGCATGTCCTCTTAAGGTGAAAAAACAAAAAACATGGTAGGTAAGGTAACCACATGATTTTGCTACATTAACCACAATGTAACCATGGTATTTGTATTAGAACTATGATTATAAAAAAAAAAAAAAAAAAAAAAAAAAAAAAAAACCCTTACTACACTGGTTAATTTTCTTAAGGGATTTGTATTTGTGTATTCTTTATTTATGTTTTTTTTCTTTGTTTTGTCTTTATAACTGTAGGCCTACTGCCTTAATGGTTTGATGTTTTACTGTTTAATACAACAAATAAATCAGAAAAAAAAAAGATTTTTTTGCGTTACATGCTCCGAAGTTCCGATCTGAATCAAATGATTTGTGATCCAATTGGAGCGCTTCGAAACAGTGACTCATTTAGCAATGCAATGATTTAACTGATTCAGAGTTTCCAAAAACTCCATTTCACCCATCAGTACACATGCTTTTTAAATTCATTACAAGCGATGCTCAAATTCAAAAACGAAAGTGAATCGCTGGAACTGAATAATCGCATAAATGACTCAAAACACTGCATTAATATGACGAGCTGCAGCTCAAAATACATGTTAGATAGAAACAACGTGTGTTATGATGTGTTATGAAATTTTATATTTTTTGGGTGAACTATTCCATTAAAGGAAGATTTTCAAGAATGCGATCTTTAGAATGTTAGAATGTAGCAATGACAATGTAACCAGCAGTGATGACATCATCATAAAATTTGCAACATGATTCTTTTTTCCTTGCATATACAGCTGTCATGACACTTTGTTGATTCTTGTGTGCAATCATAGATTTAAATTAAAAAAAGACACGATATCACGTTTTATTCTTATCCCAAACAAGATGTGATATGAGTGTGATTCATATGCTACATACTTTACATACACTACCAGTCCAAAAATTGTGAACAGTAAGAACGATCCAATAGAAAGATCCAAAGATCAGCATTTATCTGAAAAAAAAAACTTTGTAACATTATACATATAATGGGGGGGTGGCATTTATCTGAATTTTTTTTTTTTTTCAGATAAATGCTGTTCTTCTGAACTTTCTATCCACCAAAGAAACCTGAACAAATTCTACTCAGCTGTTTTCAACATAATAATAATAATAAATGTTTTTTGAGCAGAAAATATTTGAATGACTTTCTGAAGGATCATGTGACTGGAGTAATGATGCTAAAAATTCAGCTTTGAAATCACAGGAATAAATTACATTTTAAAATATATTCAAATAGAAAACAGTTATTTTAAATAGTAAAAAATATTTCACAATATTACTGATTTTGCTGTATTTTGTAACAAATAAATGCAGGCTTGGTGAGCAGAAGAGAATTCTTTAAAAAACATTAAAAATCTTACTGTTCAAAAAATTTTGACTGGTATATAAATGCCAGGGCCGATATTTTGTCCCAGTCCAGCCCTGTGTGCAATGACAAACAGTAAGATGTTAGTAAGTTTAAGGTCATGGAAGAGCTGTGGACTGGCTTGAGCCGAAGGCAAAGATATTTCCACATGTTTTGGGTTATTTTTAGAGCTTGTGAGAGACAAAGATATTTCACATGATGAGTTGAACGCTATCAGTTCTTTTGCTCAGGGCTTTATTATCAGTTTTCCCATGAATATGTTCTGGAAGAAGGACCATACCATCAGAAGTCTTTCCCCTGAAGAATTCACGACCAGATGTGAAGTGTGGTTTCATTTACTGTAGCTGTGCAGGAGTTTCTTTTGTCAGGAACTGATGCACAACCACTGCTACTAAAATAACGCATGTGTGAAATCACAAAAAAGCAACACTGTAGCAGAACAAGAACACTGTTTTCTGGAATTGAAGAGGTTGTGGTTAATTTATAATGACATTTAAAAGTGAGTCTATTTTTTTAAGACTCCATTGGGTCTATGGAATATTCTTTATTGATTTTTGTTTATTAATATTTCATATTACTGAGTAGACTTCTGAGCAAGCAATTTAAGTTCCAGGAAAATAAACAAACATCCTTTTGATTTGGTTGTTTGTCTCTGTTTACACTTTTCTCCAAGTCTCCATCCTGTTAAGTTTTATATAAATAATGCAGATACAGCTCAGATACAGTAAGATAACTGATTGACCAGAAAACCTTTTTTAAAAAGACTTACTATGCTTAATGTTACCTAAAAATGCATTGGAAAACCAAAATCGGAAACAAGAAAAGCAGCCATTTGTAGATGACATAAAAAGTGAACTTACATGTTAATTTCAGCTGGCCGAAGTCCATTTGAGTTAATAGAGCGCAGCGGCGACGCCCACTTTTCAGAAGTCCTGGGTCACATTCACTTTCTCCAGAGCGATTTCAGAAAACTCTCTAATAAAGAGCTCTGATCCATTAAACCGAAGCAGTGAATCACAGAAAAATCACAATATTGCAAATGTTTGATTTTAAAAAGTCTATGAAAATCAGGAAAAGAAAAAAAGGTAACACTTTACTATAAGGTGTCCTTGTTACACGTTACATGTACTTACTATTATAATAACAAATTATGCATAATTACATGCAAGTAACCCAGAGCCAAACCCTAATCCTAAACCTAACCATACAGTACATGTACAGAAGTTAATTAATATTACGCAATACTTAAATGTATAATTAAACTGTCACAAGGATACCTTTAAAATAAAGTGTAACCAAAATAAATAAATAAATAAATTAAGAGGAAATTAAACAAAACATTTTAAATATATTGCATTAAACTGATAAGACAATGTGTACTCTCATTAATGTACAGTAATACACTTGAAATAAAGAGGATCGTTCAATTAGGGGGAAGTCATGGCCTAGTGGTTAGAGAGTTTAACTCCTAACCCTAAGGTTGTGGGTTTGAGTCTCGGGCCAATACCACGACTGAGGTGCCCTTGAGCAAGGCACCGAACCCCCAACTGCTCCCCGGGTACCGCAGCATAAATGATACCCACTGCTCCGGGTGTGTGTTCACGGTGTGTGTGTGTTTACTGCTGTGTGTGTGCACTTTGGATGGGTTAAATGCAGAGCACCAATTCTGAGTATGGGTCACCATTGTCACTTTCACTTTTCACTTTCTGGCCGACTACAGTGGAACCTCCTTTCTTGGCCCTCATTTTAGAAACCTGAGTGTTTGTATCTCAATGTGAGCACATGCTGTTCTTCCTGTATTTCATACTGAATGTTATCTGGATTTTGGCTATACTTATTCAGCAAAGACGCATTAAACTGATCAAAAGTGGCAGAAAAAGACATTTATAATGTTTTTTATAAATAAAATTCAATTTCCAATAAGTGCTGTTCTTTTGTACTTTCTATTGATTTAAAAATTCCTGAAAAAATAAAATACATGACAGTTTCCACAAAAATATTGTGCAGCACAACTGTTCTCAACACTGATAATAATCATAAATGTTTCAGCAAATCAGCATATTAGAGTGATTTCTGAAGATCATGTGATACTGAAGACTGGAGTAATGATGCTGAAAATTCAGAAATAAATTGTATTTGACATTTTAATCACACAGAAAACAAATATCCACATAATATTTGCAATTTTTATAGTATTATTGATCAAATAAATGCAGCCTTCATGAAAAAAAAAAAAACGTACCAACCTCAAACTTCAGAATGGTAGTGCATGTGATTATATATGAATATAAATGATTCATATATGAATAAACATCAAGTTCTGATAGACTTTGATCGTGTACTTTCTAGTTCAGTGTGGACAGTCATTGTTACACTAATTAACTATATAACAAGGCAAAAAATCATTATGATTAATAATATTAATAAATAGAGCTATTTATTGAACATTAGTATATTCCATCAATATTTAATTGTTAAAACATCCGAATTTTACATGAAATGTCACTTACGGAATGGTCACATTTACTGTTGCTCAGAGAAATGTAGTCATTTCTACATTCAGGAAAATTTCGACAAATTTCAGCACGCAGATTGACTGAAATTGAAAGTGACTGCAATGTGTGAGCTGTGCTTCTTGACAATAGACAATGGAACTTTTTGGCAGCGAAACTGCGCTGAAATGTTGCTAATGTAAGCGTACCTTTAGTCAGTGATGAGCTCAACACAGTATTATCTGAGTGCATCTGCCTGCTCTTACAGCAGCAGCCGTCACAACACTGGCAGATGGCAGCTCAGCACTCACGGCCAAAACTGCTCACAATCACTGCTCAGTGTGCTTGACAACACACACACACACACACACACACACACACACACACACACACACACACACACACAGCTCAGCGTGCCTGGCATTAGCTTTCCTCTGCTGACACATTTGTTCAAAATCACACACACACTTTATAAAATCTAGTGAGCTGCCTTGTTGACTAATGCCTACATAGGGAGCTACCTTCAAAAGGGAGCATCCTAACTGATGAAGAATATCATACAAGTGGCCAGTTCTCTTTTGAAATATGTTGAGAATATGCTTATGATGCCTGAAATGTTCCCTAGCTAGACAGCTCACTAGGTTTTGGAACGAATCCCTTATAACAGTACTACTAGCCTACTGTATATACAGCAACCCCTCTCTTTCAGGGCAAGTACATGTAATTTACTGAATACAGTCAGAGTATGTAAGGAACAATAACAGTGACTGTTGTGTGTTTTTGGCACATGCAAACACACTCAAACGCCAACACACACATTTCTTTCAGTTAGTTCTATTTCTATGGACCGTCTGCTGGTGTGAAAGAACAGATTCATTCTTTGCCAACCAAAGACGTTCATATCTAAATCAGCTTTAAAATCCCTGAGAATGAGCCTTCACCATTTACCAATAGAATTTGGATGATTTTTATAGACTTGCTGACAATTAAATGCATAAATAAATTTCTATATGTCCAGCCTCTGGCACTCAGATGATTGAATGATTATAAAAGCATTGATTTTAATTCAAAGGTGGGTTAGCATGCTTTAAATCTGCAGCACTACTAACAGTAGAGAAGAAACACAACATGAGAACAGCAGTGAACTACAGGAGGCCAGAGACTGTCTATTTTAACTAGTTTCCTCTCAGGTGCGGCTATTGTTACCAGCTGTGTGAAAACACAACAATATTTAAACCCCCCTGTGCATGAACGTGAACAAACCTACAGAAATAATGGTGGATGACTATTGGTTAATGACAATATCACTTCAAAGATAACTCTAAGTTTTAATTTCATAAAATTTAAATTATTTTTAAATTATTATTATTGTTAAGGGGTATAACTTTATTAGTTGATTGGTTGGCTGAGAAGAAGTATAAGTATGTATTTTTGTTTTGGATTAAAAGAGGTCACGCTTAAACACCCAAGCAAGCACCTAACCCCAGAAACACCTACAAATATTCTAGAAACTACCTAGAATATACCCCAAACCACATAACAACATCCTGGTAACCACCCAGAAAACTGTAGTAACAACTAAAATGCCCAAGCAACCATCTACCCAGCAACTGCATAACAATAGAAACCACCAAATAAGACCTAGTAAGCAATGCCTACAAACATCCTAGAAAGGACCTAGAAAACCTAGCAACCAACTTGCAAACTGTAGCGACCACATAGCAACACCCTAGAAACCACCTAGAAAAACCTAGCAAGCCACCGTCTACAGATGCCCCAATGAACATCTCAACCACTTGTAAACGCCCCAAAAAACACTGAATTTTTGTGGCAGTGTTTTTATGCATAAGCTTCTAGAGAAAATGTAGAAATGTAATTTGTTGTTGCTGGTAAAGTGTTTAATCAAGCAGCACCAAACTAGAATTCAAACTGTTTATTTGAGCGGCATGTTTGAACCCAATATAAGCTACTGAATGAAAAAATAAAGTTTATATCTCACAATTTTTATTTGTATTTTTATTTTTTTCAGAATTGGGAGATATAAACATGCAATTGCAAAAATAAAAATAAAAATAAAGTTGGAATTGAGATATAAACTTGCAATTGACATTCTTTTCTTCTTTTTTTTTCACACAATTCGGACTTTTTTTCTTCAGAATTGCATAATAAAAACTTGCAATCGCAAGTTATGAAGTCAGAATTGTGGGATATGAACTCACAATTCTGACTTCTCGCAAATGAGTTTATATCTCGCAATTTTGACTTTCTCATGACTTTTTTCCTCGCAATTCAGAATTTTTCTCACAATTGCAAGTTTACATCTCAGTTCTTTTTTCTCACAATTCTGACATTTTTTCTCACCACTGTGAGTTTATCTCTTAATTCTGTTTTTTGTTTCCTGTATGCCATCTAAAAAATACTTTCAGTGCTGTCAAAAAGCTGCAGATGTCTGATAGCCTCTTCACAATGAAACAGCTGACAGAAAAGGCCTAAAACATTGTGCAAGCCATAGCATAGCCATCATTTGTAATGCTTCAGACCTGTATGTTTCTCCCAGTCATGTTTGCTCAGCAAGTTAGCATTAAAAATTAACAGCGACCAGCTAACCAGTATTTTAATGTTGACCAGTGGTGGATCTTGCTTCAGGAAGTTGCAAACAATGTTGAAATCATACAAACCGAAGCAAACATCATCACTAAACAACTTAATGGTAGCGTCTAGATGTTATCAGTAGCACTTTGGCTACAGAATCCTACAACGGGAGATCAGGAAAAAGAAAAGAAGAGAAAGAGGAAGAGGAATTTGTTTATGTATTATGAAGCACATAAAGTCCTGTTTGTTGATATCATAAATGCTTGCAAAAGGGCAAGTACAAGAGTTATAATCAGTGTCTGTTATCATAAACACAAGCTAAAAATAAACCATAAGCATTTAGAACTACATACGTGAAAAGTCCCCTAGATGTTGATATGTCCAACAAGATATGTATGTATTTCTATCATATTATCACTTTTTTTCATGCCATACTGATGTAGAACAAACTCAGTAGGCCTTAGCTAGATGTAGTTCAGCTCTTTTGTGTTTTACTGATGGAGGTAAAAGTGTCCAAAGGCAAACTGAAGGAACATCTGGTGGATCTGGTAATTCTGGACCTGGCAGATTAAAACACCATTAACAGCTCCAGATTAGTGCTTATCCACTTTAAATGGGGTTTAATGAAGCTCATGCTGCTTGAACAGACTTGCAGGAATATTTACAGTTTGCTGCAACTTTATGCTCAGTTTGAATGGTAGTTCAACTGTAAGCTTAATTATACAACGTGGAGGATACACTGATACAATGTAAACTGATTTAAAAACAATTAAATCTGTGTATCACTTATAAAGACTGAATCCCTTTTAAAAATGTCAAAATTCACATTTCATACCAAATCAAAAAACAAAACAAAAAAACAAAACAAAATAGAAATTATAGAAATGAAAATGTAAAAAAAATTTGATAAATAGACTTTAAAAAAAGACAAAGTACATTTTGCAAAAGGAAAAAAACGCTATTTTGAAGACTGTTAGAATTTGATTGCATTATGACCGTTATTTATACAACTGAGACAAAATAACTAAAACATTAATTATGAGAATAAAGCACATCTTCACATCAAATCCCCATTATTATAATGCAATTAATGCAATTTATTAATGCGATTTATAATTCTCAATTGTGATTCTTGTTAGACTCGCTGTACAATTATTTTAAGGCAGTATAAAATTCTATATTTTAAATTAAATATGTAATTGCACATCAGTGCCAACTAATGTTCTCAACTGCCACATGTGACTTTAAATTATATATTTAAATTATTATTCATTAGAAACAATTTCTTGTTTTTGGCAACAACAAAAAAGGGGGGGGGGTATAGGGTTAACAGTCATAAGAAAAAAATGTAAATTAAATTACTCTTATTATTCATTGAATAATTTATTTTTTAGCAGACTGAGCAAAAAAAAAAAAAAAAAAAAAATAATTCTAAAAATATCCCATGGAGTGATGTTAAAGGAGAACACAGAACGCCTTAGCATCCACATAGAAAAAAACCCTAGAAATGCCTACAAACATCCTAGAAGCCACTTAAATATAACTCCGCAACAATATAGCAACACCCTAGTAACCACCCAGCCATGGAGTGATGTTGAAGGAGGGACCACACAGAACGCCTTAGCATCCACATAGTAATGTTTTTTTAATTAACTTAATTTAAACTTTAATTTTTAAACAGCTCCTATGTCAGATTAATTTATTTCTTGTTCTTGTCAGTTTTGTGAAATTCACCCCAACAGTCACTTAAATATAAATCAGAATTAATGTTAATCATTTAAACCTCAAGAGTTGAACCTAATTATTTAGTTCAGGTAGGCAGGTAACGAGTTATAAAAGTTAGCTACATGAATGTAAATAAATACAAGAGATTATACTTCATATTGTGCAGTGGTTGAAGTGTTTTTGCGCTCAATCTTTTACAACATGCAATGATCTTCAGAAAACCTCTCCAAATATAATGAAAGTGTTTGTGTTCAGGGAAGCGTACTGATCTGGCCATTATCAGCAGTCCCAGAGTTCAGCAGATATTGCGTCTGTCCTTGACGACTATTGACCGAGTCCTGGCATGTGCTGAAACAGAGTCGCTCCGGGGCTCTTTTATGGGTCAGATGAAGTCACAACATGCCAGTGTGGGTCAATAGTGGCCAACATTCACTCATCAGATAAGAGATCTTACAAAGATTTGATTAAAACAATGATAAGACTGAGCTGCAGGAAGGGTTTGAGATTGTCTTTGTTAATTATTTAGGCATTTATGGAATCTAACTCGGTTTGTTTTGCTTAAAATGCTGTTAAGTTAAAATGCTGTACTTTTATGTGCAGATGAACTTCTGAACTTCCCACAGAAACAAACAAACAAAGAAATTAGAAATATATATATATATGTATATATATATTTTTTTTTTTTTTCATAGATATAAAACCTTAAAATTGCACATTTGTAATTTCAAGGCCTGGAAAACACAAAATAATTCATTAAATTCATTAAAAAAGGCAACTACTCTTAGTTAATGCATTTTTTTCTGGTCATGCTCAGCTCTAAAATATAGAATTGGCAAAAAATTTAGTTTGTTTTGTCATCTAAAATATAAAAGTGGTGTAATTGTCCTTGTATTCCTGAAACCTGAACATTTTACATATGTATTTTTCAAATCGATAAATCACAAAAAATAACAAAAAAAAAAAGGGGCAATTATTCCTAGTTAATGTACATTTCTCTGGTCATGCTCAGCTGTCTAGAAATTATTTTAGGATATATGAATAATTTAATATAATAATTTAAAAGCACGCAATAATTAATAAAAAAGTAAAATATTCTTAGTTAATGTACATTTATCTAGTCATGCTCAGAACTTAAATATATAACAGGTTAGAATCTTTTATTTATTTATTTATTTAATAGCAAAAAATACCTATTTCTATTAATTTCTCTGTTTTTAAAAATCCTCATCTAGTAATTACACAAACAAATTTATAAAATTAGTTGAATTCCTTAAAGCGATAAGCCGGCACGGCTGAAAGCGAGAAGCACAGAACAAACATTTAAAAAGATGTCCATCTGAATATTACAGATTTTTATTTGCATTACAAAACAAAAAATTGTGCATTCCAAGACGTCAACATACAAAAAAAAAAAAAAAAAAAAAAAAAAAAAAAAAAAAAAAAAAAACACTGCATGACTTTAAAGCATTTGAGCAAGTCAACCAAGATCACAAGGGATGTTACAAGAGCGAGTCTCTGTTACGTGTCACTCAAACTCTTAGCCCCGCCCCCTCGCCACTTCTCAAAGCAGTGAAACTGGTGAAGCTTCACGCCAGGCTCCGCCTCCTCCTCCTCCATATCAACAAACTTCATGAGAATATCAGTGGTGCGGTTTACAAAAAGAGGAGTACGTGGGCACAGAAACACAGGGCTTGTACGGACGTCTGCTTTTTTTGGGCTGTCCAATCACAATGCGACTTAGGTCATATATTTCCGTTAAAAGTTAAACAGCGAGAAGACGTGAAAAAGAAGGCAATGTGGAATGTACAGTGCATAGAAGTGTGCCGGGCGAGTTTCATGATGAACCCGCCTGCTTCTCCTGTTCGATGGCTGAAAGACAAGAGCAGAGCGTTATTTGTTAGCCTCGGGTTTCACTGTTTCATGTGCACGCCTCAAAAAAGGTGTGAGAAACCGTACTTTCTTTAGACGGCAAAGGATTCTTCTCCTGAGTTTCTGTTTTCTTCAGCTTGGTTTTGTCAAAGCTGGTCACCTCCTCGAGATTTGGCTTGTCAGACATGTTTGCAGAGGGTCTGGAATCAAATAACAGGAAATGGCTTGCTGTTAATGATGACACACACACAAAGAGACAAATGCACGCAGACACAAGGCCTTATGACTAACACAGAGACACCCAACATTAATATTCATATTAGTGCACAGCCAATATGAGCTTTTCCAACCCTTTGTTTCCCTAATCTGTAGTATTTGGTATCCTAATGTAGCAAAATACACTTAAACGTGCATTCCAGAGAAAAGAAATAAATGCAGGAAAGAACAAAGGTAAAGTCTTGCTGTAAAAACTGCTCACAGCAAAGGCTGGTGTTGCATCACAGTCTTGAGTATTTGGTATGTAACCACCGCCCTTTCCTGCTCATTCTCGCTCCTATTTCACTTCATATCAACATTTCTATCTGTAAAAAAAATCTTTTAGCTTTTGCAACGATCTGAGCATATTTCAAACTCACATTTATGCAATAGTTCCCATTTTGGTGCATTGAATAAAAACTAATCAAACACAAAGAAACCTCTTCGATTGTCTCTGTTAGACATATGCTAAGAATCACATTTTACATACAATATATTTAAATGTTGTCACGTCCCCTGGTCGTGATTGTAAAACGGATGCATTTATGTTGTGATGCATTTCGCCAATTATGCATAAGAGCGAAACCAGTTTATATAAATGCGTTCGGATTGAAATTATAGACCGTAATCTAAAATACAAGGAACGATTTATTCGTGCATTCTAAGAGCAAAAAGCGCTTGTCGTGCTCACCAGAGTTTGTGGTAGTCGAAGTGGGTTATTCTCCAGCAGATGCAGCAGTGGGAGGAAAAGCGCAGAATCAATGCATTTATACGCAGGGATATGCAAATCACGTGACTGACGTCACCGGCCCGTTAGATGCATCCTTACTTCGCGGAGTCCTTATAAATATTATAAACCCGCCAACTAGGTAATAAGAATAAAGATTTTAGTTAAGAAACATTGGAAACATGCATGTATTTGAGAATTTAGGCAGTGAGAAAACAGACTGAAGTGAACGCCCTCTGAGAGCAACGCTGCTGTTGGGCGACAGCGACATCTGGTGGACATGTAGAATACAACCACAACATCTTTAAATAAATATATAATCATAAAATTGTTATTTTTCACCGGAACAATCGCAGGAAAGGTTTTTACGATTATTTTTCTGTTGAATAAAATTCAAGTACAAACATTTATGGCATACTTCTACTATAATAAATATGTTGACAAAGCAAGAAACGTGTTTCTGGCTCACAAGATCACAAACAAATGTATTATCACATTTTATTTTATTTTTCTTTTGGGGGGTATTTACCCAATAAAGTCAGTTCAACAAGACCAGATACAGCAAAGACTGAGCTGTAAATTGATTATTTTGTGGAACTACCGCAAAACTCCTACTTTTTGTCTGGTGAACACTAACAAGGCTAAACACTCAAAATGAATGAACGAATGAAGCATATTGTTTTTTTGTCAAGTAGGCCCATGCACAAGACATGCATAAAAGAAACCGTATTTTAGCTGGCATGGGAGGAAAGCTGATCTACACTGTAACAGGAAGTGTGTGCTAGCAGACTGTTTAGAGACATTTGAGCAGTTCCTTGCCAAACTTGCTGTGCCTTTTCATCAGGTTATGATGAAAATAGGAAACAGATGGTCCTTGCTAAATCTTTCTTTGCATCTCTTTTACGGAGTGTGTGTTTGCAAAGAGAAACAATGAAGTTTGAATTGGATGTTTTTAATTATTTGTTTTAATAATTAGAATTTACATTTTTCAAGATGATATTCTACCTTAAAAAAATGAAAATGAGTAGGCTTTAAAATACAACAGACTAATTAAAATATCAGTGACCGAGTGAAGGATTCATCTTGTAAACTTGTACTGCTTCTTTTCACTTTCATTTTCAAATCCATACATTTTGCTTTATATTATATATATATATATATATATATTTTTTTTTCATATATATATATATATATATACTTTTCATCATTTTTTGAAGAAAAATATGAAACAGATGGACCTTGTCAAAAGGTCAAAATACAACAAACTAATTAAAACATTAGTGAGAGTGAAGGATTATTCTTGTAGTCATGATACAGGTCCTTTCCATCTGAAATACGTCCACCAATTTTACAATAAAAAAAAAAAAGTTGGCATGAAAATTTCCAGCACTTTTTCACCATTTTATGATGAAAAATACGAAAACGGGTGCTGCTTGTTGCTCTTGCTTGTTTGTGCAAAGGGAAATTATATAGTTTGTAATGGACTTGATTTCACAAGATTTTACAGGTGAGTTTGTTTCAGATTAACCAAAAAAAAAACAAAAAAAAAAAAAAAAATCTATATACATAAAGAAATGAGTAAAAGAAAAAGTTTTGACTGAATGTGAAATATTTTTTTTTCAACAGAATACATTAAAATTATATATATATATATATATATATATATATATATATATATATATATATATATATATATATATATATATAAATGTATATATATTTATATTCTCTCTGTATATTGCTTTTTAGCTCTTAGTCTGAGAATTGTACTTTATTTTTTCTAACTTAAACAAAAAACAAACTATTAGTATTCTTTTATATTAAAAGTGCACACACACACACACACACACACACTGGTGCACGTTTGTTTACTTTTGTTCTGTTTTCACTTTATAGGCTACAGAAATCTAAAACAATTTCATCCAGATTGGTGCTTTCTGAACTGAATCTATGCAATACAAAAATTGCCTCAGGGCTCTGTTTCTGTGACTAACACGGCGTTCATTTTGTTGCTGTAGCTCAAACCAGTTTTATGCATAGTTCCTTCTACTTAGTGGTGAAATATCTGCTGTAGAGGTCGCTGTACATGGCCTGGTTGTCCACTCGGATGGCGTTCCGCAGCGACTGCCAGAACCAGGCTTCGGCGGACGGTGAGTGCGGCCACTCGAGAATGCTGCGCCCGCAGAGCCGCCTGCGCAGCCGCAGAAAGTGCGAGTGCTGCAACACGGGCTCCAGCAGCAGCAGCACGATCACGTCCTCGTTATCCTCCAGAAGCCTCTGGTGCGCCAGGAACACGGCCAGCTTAAAGGAGCCACTGTTCACGTAGCGCTCGGTCAGGACGAAGACGGTTTTGCGGCTGTGCTGGATGCTCTGCGTCAGACTGTCCAGAACGGGAGAACCGGGAATCCAGTCCCGTTCCTCCAGGCATATGGGCAGGAATCGCTCGCCTTGCTCCTCCAGCTGCACTCGCAGGTGATTGAGCACCCAGTCAGACACCTGCAACATCCACACTCATTGAACTGAACTGAATCTGGCTGAAGAACCACACTGTTGTGTTCTGTAGAGCTGCTCATAGCTGGACTGGACTTTTTTTTATGATTGATGAACTTCACATACTTATTGAACTGAACTGAATCAACACTGAGCTGAATAATGACTCCCAGCTTACAAAATATGTTCTAAAAACATTTTGATAACATTTCTATAAGAACTTTATTTCTGAATGTTCTCAGACATTTTTGAATGATTTTAAAAACGTTTTTCTTGTTTATGCAAAGGTTAGCAAAAACATTAAGGGAATGTTCCACTGTATCATTTAAAAAAACATTATTGGAACGCTACTTTTTGAATGTTGTTCATTTTGAAAAGTAGTAAATAGTAGAGTAAAAAAAAAAAAAACCTTTGACGAACAACCTACGACAACATTCCATGAAAGATGCATGAATAATTTGAGAACGTTATTAAAGAGCAGATAACTGTGAATGAACATCATAAGAACATTTTAAAATGTTCTAGGAATGTTTCAATAACATTAACATTATGAAAATATTATTTATGAATGTTCAAAGATGTCCAGATTTTAAATGTTTTAAAAACGTTTTTTTTTTTCTTGGTTTTGCAAATATTATTAAATTCATTATTAAATTAGCAACATTTGAATGTTCAGAAACAATAGCATTTGAAAATCATTAGATGAATGTCCAACTTGTACGTTTAAAAATACATTGAAATATTGTTTTAGAAAGAACATTTTAAGGAACATTTTTAAAGACCAGATAACTGCGAACAAATGTTATATTAATATTACTGGAAGAACGTTTGTTCATAAGTTTGAGAGATCCTTGCCAGACTGGTCTTAAGAACATTTCTAGTTAGCGGTGATTGTCTACTTAGAGCTTTTTCCCAAAAATATGTTTTAAGAACATTTTACATCCAAGAAAGTTGTGAAAACCTTATTTCTGGATGTTTTCTGAATGTTCAAAACATCCAGTTTTAGTTTTTTTTGTGAACATTAAAGAAACATTCCATTGTATTACTTCACAAACATTATGAGAATGTTACTTTTTGAATGTTGAACATTTTGAAAAATAGTTGGTAAAGTTGTTTTAAATGTTTTAATATTCTAACATTTAGCTACTGTTACCATTAAGTTATGAAAATGCTATATCTGAATGTTCTCTAAACATTCAAAATACCCAGCTTTCTTTCTTTCTTTCTTTCTTTCTTTCTTTCTTTCTTTCTTTCTTTCTTTCTTTATGTTATCATTAAGGGAGCATTTCATATTATAATTTCATAAACATTATGGGAACATTACTTTTGAATGTTTTCTGGTCATTCTGAAACAATATTAACATTTCAAATATGTTAGACGAACATCCAACTAAAACGTTTCAGGAAAACATTCCATGAACAACGTATAAATAACATTTTTGTACGAACGTTTTGAGAACATTATTAAAGATCAGATGATTCTGAATGAACATTCCGTCAAGGTTACTGGGATTTATCAATTTAGAATTAACTTTACTACACTTTTAATGGGTGTATTTTTTTTTGTAATTTTGATATTTTGATTCTGTTGTTTTTCCTGTTTATTATGTGCTTTGAAACTATCTGTTTTATGTAAATGCAAAATAAATAAAGGTGACTTGACCTGTGTGTCCTTGGTGTCGTAGGTGATGAAGGCGTCATAGATGCAGCTGTCAGAGCTCAGTTGCTGATACCCAGTAAATCTGGCTTTCAAATAGTAGAACAAGTAGGAAATGTCCCAGTAGAAAAGGTGCATTGCGACAGCCACAAATGTGCTGCATATAATGCAAAAAGTGGAGAAGAAGTACGCCAGAAACGCCAACTGGTCATCGTTGCATTCTGTAATATCAAATTCTATCACTGCTTTACCTTCCCTCTCCTCAGGCATGGCACATGTCACACCAGTCACCAATTTGGGGATCTTCACTTTAGTCTTGCGAATCCACAGAACAAATTCGAACAGGTTGCATGTGCAGTGGAAAGGGTTGTTGTTGAGCCACAGCGTCTTTAGGTAAAACTCAGTTTCAGCTGGAAACGTGGACTGGTTGATTGTTATGATCTGGTTGTGACTGAGATCAAGCCTCTCTAGGTTTACCGCTCCCTGAAGGAATCCACTGGAAAGCTCGGATATTTTGTTGTGCCACAGATCAAGGAACACTAAAGAAGGAACGTCGCTTGACAAGTTACTAGATATTTTTAGGATGTAGTTGTGACTTAAAATGAGCTCTCGTAGATGAGTGAATTGTCTCAACATGTCCCAATTAACGCTTCTCAGTCTATTTTTGCTTAATCCCAACTTTTGAATGCTTTTGGGAAGATATTTATAAATCTCTAAAGGGATGTTCCTAATGTCATTATGGGATATGTCAAGATAGGTCACATTGGTCAAGTCTTCGAATAGCCTATCGTAGGTTCCGTCTTTCAACCTCCACATCTTGCCGAGTTTATTGTGCTGGAATTGCAGCTCTTGAAGAGACTTGCTTGACATGGTTTTGGTGGTTAAGGTATAGATGCTGTTGTAGCTCATATTTAACACTTTCAAGGAGGGCAAATATTTGAGAAAGTTCAAATTGAGGGTCACACCTTCCACAGTGAAGTAATGGGAGTTGTCACTAAGATCTAGCACCTCGAGACTCTGTAACTCTCGGAAAGCGTAATCGTATGCCAGGTCAATTCTGTTGAAGGACAAGTCCAGATATTTGAGGTCTGGGAGCGATGTGAATTCAGATCCATTCGGAGCTGTGGCAAAGCCATTTCCTGAGAGATTGAGGCAAGATATATTCCCGTATGGCTGAAACTGTTCAGGAGTAATTAAGAACAGGTTATTTCGGCTGAGATCTAACACGCGCCCGGTGGCAGAGCACTCTGGTTTTACAAGATCTTTTGGAAGGCTGAAAGAATTCCCTTTAGGATAAGGTTCTGACATCGAGGGCATCATGAATGAAGATTTTAAACCAACGCCTGCATCTTTACGCAACTCCGGGTAAAGTCTGTTTTCCGAAAGATAGATTAGTTTCACATGTTGAAATTTTTCAAATATTTCCGCTTTTGCATGGATAATGAAGTTTATTCCTACATCCAACACCGACAGATTTCGTAAACCAAATAGAGAGCTGAAGGTCTCTTCTTGGATTTCTTGAAAAACCAAACCACGAAGGTGCAGCGTCCTCAGCGACGTTAAGTTTGCAAAGCTGGGTGATATTGTAACCGTGGTGGGGTAAATCTTGAGAGCGTAGTTAAACGAGAGATCGAGTTTTGTCAGCAGTGGCAGATTATTCAAGAAAATCTTATCTTGAACAGCACTGAACAAGTAATTATACGACAGGTAGAGTTCCTCAAGCTTTGAGATGTTTGCGAACCAAGTAGGATTGATTTTCCTGATTGAATTTCCAGCAAGGTCCAGAATCCGCAGCTTTCCGAGGCCAGCAAAGGCTCGTGGATGAATTTCAATGGAAACATTTTTACATGGAATGCATGGAAATGGAGCAGTATAACACCGTGGACAGTTCCCTTGGATATTTAGACTTATCAGATTGTTGAGTCCTCGGAAATCATGCTTTCCGATGTACGATATTCTGTTTGAAGCAAGCTCAAGTTTCATCAATGAGAACGGTAAGCCTTTGGGGACTTGAGTTAAGTTGTTAAAAGACAAAGTAAGGTTTTTCAACTTGGTCAGGACAGAAAAACTTCCGTCTTCTATATGATAATAACTTGAGCAAGGATTCCAGTAGTAGCAGTTTCTCGAAAGGTAAATGAGTGACAGATTTTGCACATGCCTGAAGGATGTTGAGTTTAACCGGGTGATCTTGTTCTCAATCAGCGTTAGTTCTTGCAGATTCTTTGGAATATCTTTTGGTACGTCCTTTAGTCCGATCCCGTTGAGCTCCAGTTTACGTAGCTTGGTCATATTCGAAAACACCCCGGTGCCAACAAGAACCTTATCTTTTTTATTCAGCCAGTTCAGATTTAGATTGGTCAGATTTGCCAGGTCTTGGAAGTTTTCTGCTGTAACGTTCTCAATCTTGTTCTCAGATATATCAAGATCAGTTGTATTTGGTAAGAACTTTGGCACCATTTTGAGTCCACGTCCATGGCAGTCAACCACAACCGTCATTGTGGTTACATTGTCATATATATCACAGGGTTGAATCTTCAGACTCACTGTGTCCATTTGACACAGGGTTAGTGTCATAATGAGCCAGAGGTCTAATTTTATCACCTGTCGGATATGAAACACAGAGCTGTTATACGGTGTTGACCAATAAGACAAACTGTGACAAAAACATTTTAGCATGTTAAAATAATGCATTCTAATGTGGATGACATGCAATTGTCTTTAACCATGAACAGCACATAAAAAAGTCTAAGAGTAAGACGTTGAGTTTCAAGTGAAACTGAGCAATTTTTAGAAAATTCAGAAAGAAAAAAAGAAAGGTAATTTTGGTGAACTATACCAAAATTATTAAGGCAATGCATTTTTATGTGCATGACATGCATTTGTCTTCGTAACCTGAACGCCGTATGCAAAAGACTATAAAAGCCATTAACCTGCAACCAAACTCATCTCTTTAACAGTCAATTATATAATGATACATAACAATGAATAACCAAAGGAAAGAGAAATAATAGCTCATTAATGTAATGAAGTGCACTTCCTTACCATGGTAGCAGTGTCTATGTAATGTCCCGGTGCAAGCTATGCAATGCATAGACCCAAAATAAGTGGTGTCTGGAAATGCGCACACAGTTGCATTTAGAAAACAGGAAGTTTTGGTTTAACAGTTGAAGATTATTTTAACACTAACAGCTCTGAATGCTGCTTTTGATCGGCACCTGGCAGTCCAATGACTAATATAAATCGTTCAGTTTCTGTCTAATGCTGTTTGTTTGATGTTTTTTTCATTAGTCACATCTAACTGGTGGCTGTGTGGATCAGTGCAGCCACAAAGATGAAAGTGGTTTCGTCAGTTGCCAGTAGAAGTGAGGAAGTTCTGCACATTGTTCCTTCTTCTCAGGAACGTAATGGCACAGATCACATGCACATTTACAAATGTTACAGGGGCTCTCTCTAGAAATTAAGAGGTCTTTGTATATTCCCAAATCATAATTTATTTTCGAGACATAATCCCAATTATTTTAACATCAGGTTTATACTCAGCTTGCTTTAATATTTATCTGTGGTTCAAAGTATATAGAAACATTATTTTAAAGGTGAAGTGTTTTTTTTTTCAGTGGTAAGAACAGTTTCCCATATCAAGAATCTTTATATGCCACTGAAATGTGCAGAGTCACTATAAGTCAACCATTTGCAGTTTTATTTCCTTATAAAAATGAAACACTGACATTGTGGTAACTGTAAAGCTGTTTGTTTGAGTGTTATTTTTAGCAGTTCTGTTTGGTGACACTACTACCACAGAAATTACACACTTAAAACTTGAAATTTAATAAACAGTGTTTTTCTAAAGTTATTGATTTGGGCAGAATGACAAATTGTCTATTTGCATACTCTCTGCGAAATGGAACTAGTATTATAGCATATAAAATGCATGTTATATAAATGTTATAATGGGGATTTGCACAATTATGATGACAGAAATTTGGTAACACTTAAAGCCTTCACACATAATGCATCATAAAAGTTTTCATAACGTACATTGTAATGAATTATATCTTGTCTTGATCAAAGTTAAAATGCATTATAATATTTGCAGAATCCTTGTTACATTTGAAATTGGTCAAATGTCTCAATGCATTATACTTTCTAAAGGTGTAACAATGAATACTGTATATAAGCATTCCTAGGTTTTAAAACTGCTTGCAACAATTTATGGGATTATTCAGTGCATTATAGGGTGCACTAAAAAGCTAAATTAATGCATTAAAATTATTTAATATTAATTATATTTTAAGTCAATAAGTAAATTCTTATTATTTACGGCACTGTATATATATATATATATATATATATATATATATATATATATATATATATATATATATATATATATATATATATATATATATATATATATATTTTTTTTTTTTTTACCTTCATTAATACATGTACATATATTCTCTGTATGTTTTTGTGACATGATAGAGGTGAATGTAGTTTACCCAAAGATTAAGGCTACTTATGTATATTTTTATATGAATATACAGTTTTGTTTCGTTACCACATATTTAAGGCAATGACACACTGCTGTGGTTTTCTCTTTTAATCACTTTCATACCGGTCCCACGAGGTGCCTGAATAACACGTCTTTGTAAACCAGGAAAAAGCAGATGCCTCGCAACATTTAATTTTGGTCAAAATGACTGTAAGGATTTACAGTAAGCATAAAATTACTTAAATTAGCATAAAACTGTTACTACATAAAACCTGTGAATCAGGGTTTTTATAGTTCACTAAAACCATTAAAAAAATAAACTGGTAAAATAAACAAACAGAAATGAAGTAAAATATTTAAAAACTTTCATATTTAAAAAGCTTAATTAAAAATGTTATAATTAAGCTATTGTGTTTTAGAAATATTTTACAAGCTTAATTAAAAGCTTTTTTTTCCTTTTCATTTAGTTTATGATACTAAAATTGTACTAAACTAAAATTGAAATGTATAAAAACTATAGAGACATGTTTAAAAAACAAATGTCAAAAACAGAAAATTAAAAGCCAACTCAAAGTATTAGTAGAATATAATAGTTATTGCAATAATAATGTAAAAAAACACATTTGGATCCCACTGTTGTATCAAATTATCCACCAATCTCAAAGTTACCTTTTCTATCAAAGGTTTTAGAGAAGGTGGCTTTTAATCCGTTACATACTTTTTTTGCTACAGAATGACATTTTTTAAATTTTCCAGTCCGGCTTTACTGCTCACCATAGTACTGAGTTGGCTTTGATCAGGGTTTTAAGTGATTTATTGACTGCAGTTGACTCAGGGTCCTCAGCAGTCTTGTTTTATTAGATCTTAGCGCCGCATTCAATCCTACTGACCATGAGATTTTACTCTCACGGCTTGAGAAGGTGGTGGTAATCCATGGTATAGTGCTTAAAGTCCTTTCTTTCAAACAAATCTTTTTCTGTAAATTTTGGTCAAGATTATTCACAACCTGTTTCTTTACTTTGTGGGGTTCCACAGGGGTCAATTCTCGGCCCAATTCTGTTTTCTTTGTATATGTTACCCCTTGGATAAAATTTTCGAATCTCATTTCACTTCTATGCAGATGACATGCAAGTGTTTCTTCCTTTGCAAAATAATCTTAAAAAGCAAATAGAAGCTTTGCGGGATTTAAATGTTTAAAATCTGAATAAAGACAAAACTGAAGTTGTGTGGTTTGGAGCTCCAAATAATTTATATGATTTGAGCAGTTTAGCCCCTTTTTGTAAATCAGCAGTGCGAAATTTAGGAGTTCTTTTTGATAGTGATCTCAAGTTTGAGCAACATATTTATTCTGTGGTTAGGTCTTGTTTTTATCACTTGAGATTAATAGCCAAGGTGAAACCATTTTTGTCCATGCGTGATTTGGAAAAAATAATTCATGTCTTTGTATTCACAAGCTTACTGCAACTCATTATATGTTGGCCTAAATAAATCATTGCTTAAGTGCTTACAACTGTTCCAAAATGCTGCAGTGATGCTTTTGACAGGTTCTCGTAAGAGAGACCATATTACTTCTGTTCTGAGTTCTTTACAATGGTTAACCTAACCCTATAGAATTAATTTTAAAATTTAGTTTTTTTGTCTATAAATCATTGAATAGTAGAGCTCCACTGTACTTGGTGGAACTGATTGAGAAATATGAGCCAAAATGGTCTGACCAGCTGACCTTAATGATTCCTAGAACTAAACGGCGAAGTGGAGATCAAGCTTTTGAACTGATTGAGAAATATGAGCCAAAATGGTCTCTAAGGTCAGCAGCTCCCACATTAAGTGTTTTTAAATACAAGCTTAAAGAGCTTAATTTCCTTGCATTAGCATTTAATGGGGTATAGAGATTTCTCTGTATATTGAAATTGTGGATCGTGTTTTTATATTGAAATTGTGGAGTTTATTTCGTTATGTTTTTTTTATTATGTGTTTACTTACTGTACAGCACTTTGGTCAATGGTCTGTTGTGTAAAAGTGCTCAATAAATAAAAGAAAAAGAGAAAGGAAAGAAAGAAAGAATAATAAAACACTGCTATATGTATAATGATAATAATAACAGTAAAATTATTATGGTCATAAAATCTGCAAAATCTGTAAATTTTAATTGAAGCAAAATGTGTTACACTGCAGGACTGCAAGTCAACTTTCCAAATATGTGTCAACTACCCAAGAAGCTTTCAAATGCAAAAATGCAGCTTTAAAGCATCAAATGCATCCATGGAGTGTGTCCCAATCACAGAGTTTCCTGGAAGAGTTTGTTGTATTGCTGACTCCCAGTTGCCATGACACTTCTGAGACTAAACCAGAAGTACCTCTGTGCTTGAGGGTTCCTTGGCCACTCGAGAACTGATTTTTTATACAACCTCTTTCTCAGTCTGAGGTACTTGGAATGACAAGGCATTTTCTCCAAGAATATCAGTACAATAACATCATTCCTTTCATCCATGAGTCGCTGGTGGGCCAAATAAAACGCTGTCCTGAAGCTGCCGCTCCTGATGTATCGACCGGTCAGAATGAAAACAGTGCGTTTACTCAACTGTATGCTTTGGGAAAGGTTTTCAATAAGGGGACATCCAGGAACCCAATCCCGCTCTTCCAAACAGAGTTGCATCCTCGGGTCGCCCTTGTCTTCCAGGTGAACGCGAAGCTCTTGCATGACCCACTCGTGAACGGCTGGATCAGTCGTATCGTAGACAACAAAGGCATCATAGACGGTGCTGTTGGAGGAAAGCCGACGGTATCCCTTGAGTTTGGCCAAGCAGAAGTGGTAGATGTACCAAACATCCCAAAGAAAGAGATGGCTGGAGATGGTGAGTGTGAGGATGCTAAGAATCACAGAGGTCAGTAAAATGCAGAGGATGATGGATAGGGAATTGTGCTGGCAGGCCTGGATGTTGAGGAAAATCACACTTTGACCTTTTTGGGCACTTGGTGAAGCACAGGTGACGTCCATTGCAAGGCGTGGGATGTTCACGGACGTCCGGTTAATCCATCGGACAAACCACGTGGCATTGCAGGAGCACACAAACCGGTTGTTGTTCAAGTATAGGGTCTGCAGCTGGTCTATAACATTTCCTGGGAAACTTGACTCATCGATGAACTGGATGCGATTGTAACTGAGATCCAGGACCTTGAGGCTGAATGCATCCTTGAGAAAATTGGGAGTCAGTTTTACAATGTTGTTCTTGTGTAGAACCAGAGTTTGGATTGATTTTGTATAGTTAGACAAGCATTCAGGAACATCAGTCAAGTGATTCCCACTGAGGTCTAACAGTTTTAGGTTTTTAAGGTTCACAAGGCCCTCCCAATGAAATGACTTTAACTGGTTGTTAGTAATGTACAGGTCTGTGAGGGTGTCTGGAAGACCTTCAAAAACTTCTAGTGGGATGAAGTTCAGGTTGTTGCGAGAGATATCAAGAGACTTCAAGGCCAAAAGTTTCTTAAAGTAGTTGGCATACCTTGTGTCTCCATCTCTCCACAACATATCAAGACGGTTGCCTTTAAACTCCAAATGCTCCAGAGAAAAACTCTCCATTTCTGTGTTGGTAGATGTCGAGATTTGATTATCATTCAGGATTAATTTGCTCAGCTTACCCAGGTTCTTTGTAAAATTCAGCATGTGAGTCAAACCCTCAGCCACAAAGTAATGGCTGTTACGGCTGATATCCAGAACCACCAGGCTGCTCAGTTCCTGAAATGCTGAAGAGAACATCAAATCCAGTCGATTGTCTGAGAAGTCTAGATATTGTAAATTCTTCAACTGTACAAACTCAGAACCGTTCAAACTCTGGCTCATGGCATTCCCAGAGAGATTCAGACAACTCAGCTCATCAAGATCCAAAAATCTAGAATGAAGGAAAAATATGTTATTCCTACTAATATCCAATGTTTTTCCAAAGGAACTACATTCGTTGTTGAAAGGACTTGAAATCCAGAGTTCCTTGTCTTTGTATTTGCAGCTGCGTGCATATTCGTCATAAAGGAAATAGTGCATATCCTTCACTTCTCCATTGTGGTACTGTGCACCTTGCGACATTGGAGAACTATAATGGCTTTCTCTGTGGTTAGAAAGCAAAGTTTCTCCTTGAGAAGGCATTGAGATTTTGTTGTCAGACAAGTTGATGATTTTGAAGTTTTTCAGGTTCCTCAGGATGCTGAGATGTGCTATCTTTATGAAGTTTGTGCCGAGATCAATGAGCTCCAGTTTGTTCAATTTAGCCAACGGTTGGATGTCTTCCTGCTTGAGTTCTTGAAACACATACCCTCTGATTCTTAGGACCTTCAGCGATTTAAGGTGACGGAATGATCTTGAAAGGTTGAGGGATGTAGGATACACCTGGAGCTCGTAATTGAAAGACAGATCCAACTCTTCTAGATTAGGCAACAATGAAGGAAAGGAGGTGCATGTTATCTCCTTAGCCAAAAAGTTGCTGGAGAGGTCTAGAAGACCAAGTTGAGTCAGATTTTGAAACCACTCTGAAGGTATGTGCGTTAAAGAATTACTATGAAGACGAAGAGTCTTTAGGTTCTTCAGGGTCTTGAAGGAGTTTGGATGTATCTGAAGGGGAGCATTATTTGGGCATGGAACGCATGGAAAAGGTGCATTATAACAACGTGGACAATTCCCACTCAAGTCCAGTATCTCCAGCTCCGTCAGGTTGTGAAAGTCCATCTCTGTTATTGTCTGAATATTGTTGTTGTACAGGTACAGCTCTTTGAGGCTGGATGGTAGTTGGTGGGGGATGTAAGACAAGTTGTTAGACTTCAGAGAAAGCAAAGTCATCTTGTCAAGCTGCACAAATGCATCTTTTTCGATATAATATGATGTGTTGCATGGGTTCCGGAAGTAGCAGTTCTGGCCGAGATACAGTGTTTGGATATTCGTCAGTTCTGTCAGATTTTCCTTAAGGATTGAATAAATACTATTGACCTCGAGACTCAGAAGCACTATGTTGGGAGGCAGGCCCTTGGGTATGCTGGATAGCTGGTTACCATCCAAATAAAGCGACTTGAGGTTCTTTAGCTTCCAGAAGGTGCCGTTGTCAATCATCAAGCTCTGGGTGCAGACGCGGTCTTTGGGTCCGACCTTGATTGGTACACAGTTGCAGCGCAAGTCGATCTCAGTGATGTTCTGCAGTTTGTGAAACGAATCGTTCGTAATATGGGGTATGTGGTTGATTGTTAGGGTCAGGTTGGTGGTATTCGTTGGGATTCCCAAAGGAATTTCAATTAGTTCTCGTTCAGTGCAGTTGACGGTGACCTCGCTCCCATTACTAGCCAGAGAAACGTCACACTTCAGACTTTTGGGGTACCATTCGGCTGCATCCAGCAAAGAAATTAGACCCGCAAAGATGATGAATGTCTTCTCTGTCATCTAAAAGAGGAAGATAGTGTGTAATAAAATGTAGAATAATGATAAAACAATAGACTCAGTCTACATACAGTAGTATTCACAAGTCATTCACAAACTTATGCACTCTCAGAAAAAAAAGGCAAATAGCTGTCACTGGGGAGGCACCTTTTCAAAAATACATTTGTGTCTTATATACCCCTAAATTGTGCATATTTGTACCTAAATGGTACACATTGCATTTTGAAAGGTACCATAAGCATGTATGAAGGAAGGTTTTTTTTTTTTTTTTTTTGTTTTTTTTTGAGAGCTGTAGCAATGGATAATGATTATGATTATATTAAGAGCTCCATCTGTGTTAAATTACATTTAGCTGGATTCAGATTTATGGCATCAACTTGATAAATGACTAAATGGTTTTTGCCCACCGATCTTTACATAACCCTGTTTAACACATTTTACATGTTTACAGTAACTCAATTACATATATTTCCCCCCAAATCAGTGCACAAAATGTAAAAATAAATAAATAAATAAATAGATTTTAGTTAAGCTGATATTTCTGGCATGGTTTTAAATATATGAAAATAACAAACATTTTCAAACATTCAGGAAATAAACTAACATTTTATGAATATATAAGTTGCATGCTAAGAAAAATGCACTTGTTGTAACTACCTCAGAGCATCTTTGTTTTGAGACATAATGACTATATGAGAGAGCGGAATACTGTAAATGAAAAAAACATTCAATTACTCACCATCTTCATCAGACCTGGGGTTCTCTTTTGACATTTGTGACTTGTTGTTCGGTACTTTTGCTGGTTTGTCAAGTTGCACACCCTGTGCTACTTGAAGAACAGGTGTCACTGACCAATGTTAAACCACAAAAAAAATTACAATCAAAAGTGAGAGTGGGTATATTTAAACGTAACTTCCCCTCGCAAACAAAGTTTTTCTGAATCTTTTTCCTTGTAATTCTGCAAAGTGTTTATATTACCAAATTTCTACCTATCAGCATTGTTATCTTACATTTTTTATGATGTATAATTAATGAATTATATGTTATTAGAACAATATTGTCACTGAAACACCACCATAAAGAGGAACAACATTACTTTCATCCTTTATCTCAAGGGAACACGTTTCTGCACTAGAGATTAAGCAAAACAATGTCAGGGGTTTGCTCAAGTTCTGCTATGATTTCCTCATAAATGAAAGCAAAACCAGAAAAAGGGCAGCACTTCAATTTTGAAATGATTAAAAATATTCTCTCCGTCCAACACGGCAGTTGCTTCTTCAGCACTCAAATAGGGGAAGACAAATTAGAGAAAAGAAAGAGGAAGAGTATTTCAAACAATGTAATTCACATGCTATTTATAAACGAATTACTGGCATAAGACAGGAAATAAAATGACTCACTAAGAAAAGAAAGACAGCATGAGATCACAGTTTTCAAGTTGAAATATTTAATGAAGATGATTCAAATAAACTACATTACGATTATTATTTAAAGTCAGCATGAAATCAGAATGGACCTATTTACTTAAATTTATTTCCTGGTCTTACTGTGAACAATTCTTAAGTGCTTGTTATTCTAAATAAATAATAAAAAACAAAAATGTGGTAACTTATTCCACCTCAAAAACGATTTATCAGCCACTCTCTCCAGCAAATCATGGATAAAATACTGTTCTACACTTTTCTTGAAGACATTACACTGGGAAATACAGCAGATGACAGTAGTTAAAATGGATTGAGAAAGATGCTTAACGTTGACTTTAAATTGTTTAAGTAAATGTATGCATTAGCCAGTCAAATAAGAACAGCAAATGAAACAGTGCAAGTTGAGAACAGAATTACAGTTTACAGGTCATATAGTGGCTTAAATTGATCTTATTTTTGAATGTGAAGCTCTTCTGGTATAAAGACTAAAATAAACACATGGAACAAAATGGATGTATCTATCAGGTGCTGTGATATATATTGGCTTTTAAAAATTCTATGTATTGTAGAATACTTCCTTTCCATTTTACATATTACACAAAATATATACAAGCACTGTTATCACAGTGGATCGCATTGGCCGGATTATCTTGATTTTCATGACAAACGTACAATATGCATGATATCATATGGCTTTGGCTAAATTAAAGCAGTGATTTTCAACATATGGCCATTGCTGCAACCAAATAACAGCGTACTGAATGCAAATGTAGTATAGCTTTGGTCATCAAAATAACTTTCCAAAGCCTCCACGCAAAGTAAATAAAGTGATTTACAGAATTGCTCCAACTAGCGCTTCGAAATGTCCTTTTGCTGCTTAAATATCCTCAGAGCATAAAAGCCCCGCACATGCAGTCTTAGAGAATGTGGCTAAAAGAGACATTAAGTGACCAGTGCAAGAATTTCTCAGAGCAATGCACATTTCTTATGCCTGGATTGTGTGTCGTCCAAAGGAATCAGGAGATGGACTTGCCTTTTTCCAATGCTTGTTGTCTTAAACATGTTTTCTGTGCGTCAAACCATCTGCCATTCGCTTCCATTTCAGAAGATTAAAGTCAACAAGAAATCAAAATGTTATCCCATTTACTTTCTTAATGCACATTTGTGTCATTCCAACTCCTTCCCTCCAACCATTCTGGCACAAAATGCCTACTTTTCACAATCCAGTTCTGGCGGATCCAATATGTCACATTATGGAAGCCAAATGGGTTTTGAGTTTCATGTTGACTTTGGGAATGACAGTGTTGTATAATCAGCTCTTTCAAGAGTTGATTGGGTGATTACAACCAGTTTCCATAAAAAGTGTCAATGCTCCCTGAGCCAATAGTTGTCTTATTAAGATTTCTTTTCTGCCTCCCTGAGGCAACCAGAGCGGGGGTCATTTGAGGCCAAGTGCAAGAATAAACAGGGAAGCATTCAAGACCTCCGATCACCTCTGGTTTGGCACATAGGATACTGTGCTATGGATGAATATGGACATATCGTGAGAGAAGACGACGATTCTTCCATTTTATCTCCATCTGCAGCATGCTACACTGGGGGAGGAAAAAGAGAGGGATAAATTAGTCGGCCAGTATTCTGTCTCATAATTTCATGCTTCTGGATATCTGAAATCCCCTTTAAAGTTCCTGCTCATCCTGATTCGGCATGATAAGGTAATGACTGAAATGAATGACGTCAATGATAAGCCTGGGCAGGATACTTTGGAAATGTTCTACACAAGGCATAATGTTCCAAATCAGGATATTCTAATAGCATCCTAAAACATAAAATCTGCAAATTAGTAATTCCTGGTTTGAAGGTGAAGTGATCCATGTCTGTGCCACTAATGGTACTGTATAGAATTGCAATCTGCCTTTTTTTTTTTAGCAGAATTACAGCACACACTGACTCTAAAGCATGAATATTTTCACTTTTAATCAATATTAAACCTCAATTAAATTCATTTGCACAGCTATTTTCACAACACAAAACACTGCACCCTTAAATGTAGCTACTTTTCAATATTGTACTAAAAGTAAACAAAGTATTGTTGATTACTTTTTTTTTAATGTTGTGGAGGGGGGTGTTTTTTTGTTAACATTATTGTTGGGTGTATTTTTTTTTGACAGATGAGTAAATGATAATTTTACTTTTTGCTGAAATACCCTTTAAATTGCAGTTTATCTACTTTAAGTTAAATGACAACGCTTATAAATAGTATTGACCTCCCCTTGGACTTTTTCATTGTTGTTGATTTACTGCATTGAATCAAAGTACAAAATCTGGTCAACAGAAAAAAAAGTGAAAATACATCTCTACGTAAGTAATCTATAATAATTAGCATAAGTATTCATCCCCTTTTATAACAGGTTGCCATAAGTATTCACCCCCTTTTAATGAAATGTCAGAATTCATCACTGGTGCAACCTTTTTATTGTACGTCACATAACTAGTTTAATAGTTTTTGTGTACTCAAGGACATTCAGTTGATTGTAGCATAAATGAGTCAGCACTGTGGAAGACCATGCAGAAAAAACAACAACAACAAAAAAAAAAAACACATGCAGCTCTATGAAACAGTAATTGAAAAACACCAGGCAGGGATTTCCATGTCATTGAGCGTCCATTGGAGTAGCCGTTAAATCAATAATTAAGAAATGGGGAAAATACGACACAGCAGTAAATGCCTCAAGAGCAGGGCGTCCTCAAATGGTGCGTCATCGTGCAAGGAGGAGACGGATGAGGGAGGACACCAAGAGACCAATGTTACAAGCTCCAGACTCTGCAAATAGCAACTGCTGCTGCCGCTGAAAAGAAGCTTCTGTTAAAAAACGTCATGCAATATTTTGGATACAGATATGCCAGAAGACTAATCTATCCGACTAAACAACATTTTAATGAATAATCAAAAAATACACCATCTCCACAGTGAATGTGAAGGTTTTGAGGCTGGAGAGCCAAATGAATGGAGCAAAATATAGGAGTCAGCAAGACACCTGAAACTCAAGGAAGACCCACAGCGAGACCCCAAGCATAAATCCAAAGATACAAAGGAATGTCTTCAAAACAACAACATTTATGTCCTTTAGTGGTCAAGAGTTTAGGGGCCAGTTGCACCATCTGGGTGCAAGTCACAGCTTACCCTAGTTTTAACAAAGGAGTACTAAGTTACAACTTACTAAATGTTTTTCCCTTGCACCTTTTAATTTAGTTGAAACAACCATTCATAAACAATATTTAGGGAAGCCTCCAACCAGGAGTAACGGTTGGAATAAAATATCAGATTGATAAGCTGTTGTTTTACCTGACAAACTTCAATCCTTTAGACATACAGTACAGTATATGATAACATTGACATTCAGACATTGACATTTAGACTTGTTTACATTTCAAGAGAGAAAACATTATTTGAATAAATCTCTTTTTAATGGCTCTTCATCACAAACCTGATCTACAAAAAATACTGTAATTTGTGCCTTTTTGTATAAGTGTTTATTTTTTTATTCTTATTAATTTCAAGTAAAGTTTAATGATTAAGTAGTATCATATTTCAGTGGAAATTTATTTTTACCATTTTTATCACTGAGAATCATATTATTCCATATGCATTACTTTAAGGAGAGCTGACCACCTACTAGCTATGTTCTGCCTCTGTAAAAAATTAAAATGGTGCAAACAAAGTATAGGCTTTGTTACAAACTAACTAGTAGTTACTAAGGCTCTAATGTGGAATATACATTTCAATTTAAGAAAGAACCTAAAACAGCTGGTGTAACTTGACCTAGACCTGACCTTAGAGAATTAATGTTGCATGGCCTTCATGTAACCTGACTGAGCCTAAGCATTTCTGATAAGATGATTGGCGGGAAAAACATCTTCATGCAAATTTGAAGTTAAACTGTGAACTACACTGTAACACAGACTCAAGGTTAAACTACTAAATCCTGACATTTACTGGGTGGGGGGTGAATACTTACGCAAATAATTGTTTAATAACTGTAATGCATGTTTACATAGAAATAGGTTTCACTTTGATATGAAAGGATATTGTTTTAGTTGATCAAAACCCAAATAAAAACCTGATTCCATGTTGTAGAAAAATGCTGCTGACCAACAATGTGAGTCTCTAACTCCACATGGACAAGCTTTGCAGTTTCTACATAGCAAAAATGAACAGATGGATAACGATGCCATTAGGTTAGTTAAATATCACATTTGACAAGTTAAACTTTCAAGCTTGCAGTACCTGTAGTTTCTCTGATCTTGGGCAATCTTTGGCATCCCTCTCGGCCTGACTCTTGGCCAGCCTGTCCGTGGTTCTTCCGTGAAAATGTTCCATCTACTTTCTGATTTGTATATCCGAGACCTTTCATAGAGGACTCTCCATGCAGATGGACACTATCCACCGTGCACAGGGGAGAGTCCATTGGCGTCACGCAGCTACTGCTTCCCGTACTGCAGCCGGCATCGATGGACGAACACTGGGAACTCTGCAGGGAATGAATTCCCTCGTTCTGTAAAGACGACATCCTTTTGGACAAGTGGTACTCGTATAACCGTGTCACTTCTTGTTCGGAAGAAGCTGCTTTGCTCTGTTGATGTTCATTCCGGGCTCGTTCAGTCATAAATTGTTCTTTGGCGGGGGAACTTGTGTTCAAGTCCATCGAGTCCTTCAAACTGGCTTTTTGCGTTACCCTGTCTGCATGCAATGGCCCAACATCGCCAACCACCTCAGAGTAAATGTGCTCTTCAGATTTATTATTCAGAATCATATGCAATCTTTGATTGCTTTCTTGAAACGCATAAGACATCCTCTCCAAGTCAAAGGGACCTGAACGCTGGGAATCTCGTCCACTGAAATTGTTGTACATTCCAACAAGATCCTCTGATTCTGTGATGTTCATCTGACGGGCTTCCGCTTGGGCACTCAATTTCATCCCACCATCTTGCTCCTCGATCTTCCCCTGCGACATTCCCATCACCATGTCCCTGTGCATTTTGTTGAAGTAGTCCGTCAACGACTTGGTTTCCATTGTTTCTGGCTCCATCTCAAAGTGGTCCGAACAGAGATTGGCAACCGCGGCGGACTGGGAGTCATCTAGAGACACCCGGACCTCACACGGCACCAACCGAAACTCAGTCTCCTCTTCGGCTAGAGTTTGGTACCCTTCGGCTGTGGCTACTAACATTTTCAGAGAGTTTTCAGAGAGTTTCTGAGCTGCGGCCAGCTCTGAGCTCTCCGTCATTTCAGACGAATTTGTCTCATTCCCAGAATCAGAAGATGACTCGGGGCTAAAGGACCGAGATATTTCTACACCTGTGTGTCACAAAGAGACAAACATTTTAGCCATCACACCATACACACGTATACTTTAAAATAGTTTATTTGTACAAAACGTTGAAGGTTATGAAATGCAACAAATAAGAACATAAATAATGAAATACATGAACAAAAATGAACCACAAATCATAATTAGATCACAATTACATTTCTAATAAAACAAATGCACACGGAATACATGGGGTTTGCATTGAAGACAATGGAATACGGAGAAACAAAACCAAAATAAAGGAATGGCTGGACAGTCAACGTCAATGAATAAACGTTACAATAGTGTAAGAACCTGAACTATTGTCCGATTGTGGATGAGACTGTTCCTCAGAGGCCGCCAAGGCCTCCAGAGCTTGTAGTGTGGAGACAACGGCGTCATTGAACACTTCCTCGGTCCCACTGGCCACTTGCGTCGGAACCGAATCGATCAGCGACACAGGAATGTCGTTTTTTAAGCCTTTTCGCTCTTGGTGATCATCTTCATCCGAACTATCCCTAAACCCTGGCGGCGGAGCGGCTATCGCCAAGTTTAGAGACTGCAACAGGTCATCACTATCCTCCTCGTCATCACCCTCTGGTGGCGGCGGAAGTGAAGTGAGGTCAATAATGTCATCGCTAGATTCTGAGAGTGATAGGAGAGAGTTCGCCTTGTCCTTTATCTCCCCCATCATCATCATCATCATGTCTTCCTCACAACTAATGTCATCGTCGTCCTCTGCGTCATCTGTAGTCTCTGCGTAGCAGATATCACGCAGCAAAGGCTCCTCGATGCCTTCAGTCGTACCAAAAATCTTAGCGTCGCCATAGACCATGTGGGAACCATACTGGAAGCCATCGACCTCCAGTGATGCTTCCAGCGGCTTGTAGTCTTTCTGTTGCGCATACATGTACCGGTGCTCCTCCAGCACTTCTGGGATGTCCTCCATCAGTCTTTGGTATCCCAAGTTCTGAGGGTTCACAGAGTCCAGCGGAGGATCGCCGAATATAAAGGACACCTTGGCGCTTCTGGGCGACTCTTGAGGTTTGCCTTTTGGGACACTGAAGTAGGGCTGAGGATGCATGTGGCTTGCTCTGCTCGCCCGCTCAGCTTTCTCGTCCGCATACATGCGATGTTGCAACTGGTGCATTTCGGAGACAGTGGGGGAAATTTCAAACTCTCTTCGCCCACAGATGGCGTATTCAGGGTGGGGCTCATCACATGCACTGCAGGAACCGTAATTCCAGTCGATTGCTTGGTAGTTGTGCTTGACCCTCAAGTCTTGTCCTTAGGCGTAAACAAAAAAAAGTAGAAGACGCAAATATTAGCATGTTATTAAAGTATCAGATTCACAACAAAACTATTTAAATAAGGTGATTCTTAAACTTTTTGATTCAAATTACCCCCATGGTCCAATGTAATATTCCAAATATTGGCCAAAAATATTCCATTATATTTGCCAAAATATATCTGTCTGTAAATGACAAAGCTGGTTGTTTTCAAACTCTTAATTAACAAAAAACGGAAGTGTTGATGAAGTATAATAAGTTAATTTACCACTGCCTTAATAAATAAATAATATTTCAAGCTGACAAATGAATTATTATATTGTTTAGTTCATGTACATGCTCTTACCTGCAGTGTTGTTTGCCATGTTGAAGATGGACCTCCGTGAATCGACCAGCAGCCTGTAATAACCAGCAGTCAAACACGCCAGGTTCATAGCGTCACTGGATTCCATTATAAGTGTGATGGGCTACAAAAATAAATATTTTGCAGAAGAAATGCATAAATAATCAGTAAATACAGCAGTAAGCTATGGGAGGTTGTGCAGTTTAAATGATTTTAGTGGAACTAAAACTTAGTGGAGGTAAATTTACAGTAACAAATGTTCTTGAGCAACTTATTGCTCTTAAAGGGATACGCCACCCCAAAATGAAAATTTTGTAATTAATCCCTTACTCCCATGTTGTTTCATCACTGTATGCTGTGTATACTCTTCTGTATCATCCGCGTCACAAGGATGATACAGAAGAGCATACGCAGCATACGGTGATATGGAGAGACACAAAGGAGACTGTTGACAAAGGAACTGTTGAATAAAGTCGTTATTTTTGTTTTCTTTGCTTACAAAAATCATTCTCGTCGCTTCATAACGTTACGGTTGAACCACTGATGGCAGGACAATAGTTCTATTCTAACAATGTCTTTCATACTTTTCTGGACCTTGACACTGTTATTTATTTGGCAGTCTATGGGACAGTCACAGGCCTCCCTGTTTTCATCCAAAATATCCTAAATTGTGTTCCGAAGATGAACAAAGCTTTTACAGGTTTGGAATGACATGGGGGTAAGTGATTAATGACAATTTTCATTTTGGGGTGGAGTATCCCAGTAAAAAAATAAAAATAAATAAAAAATACGTAGCCTCTGCTAAAGCTGTTTTTCAATAAATAGTTACATTCATTACTATTAACAGTTTTTAGTTCACGCTTGCAAAGCAATGTTGCAAACTTAATGTACTGCATGTATTGACATATGTTTTAGAAAATGAAGCATGCATATGTCAGTAACTATGAATTATTAATTCATATTCTCTTTATAAGCACTGGATGAAAGGGATGTTGAACAATGTGTTATATACAACTGGTGTAATGCATGTGGTAAACAGTCAGCAAATAGTATTTATCAATAATTTATTAATAATCAAAACAATCTGCTAGGTAATACAGTTCGTTATCTGTTTTACCAAATGAAACGTGCAAATGTCAGTAACTGTCAATTATTAATTCATGTTATCATAATAAGCATTGGATAAAAAGGATGTTGAATTGTTCTTTATATTGTATACAATTGGTGAAATGCATGTGGTAAATGGTCAATACATAGTTTTCATTTATCAATAATTTATATTTTAAATATGCATTTACTGACTTAACTATCTGTTTTATAAAATGAAGCATTCAAATGTCTGTAAATATAAATGATTAATTCACATTTTCACAATAAGCTTTAAATAAAAGGCATGTTGAATTGTTATGTGTCTTTAATATTGTATACAACTGTTGTTTTATATTTTCTATTCCATTTATTTATGGGTTTATAAAATGAAGCATGTAAGTGTCTGTAACTATGAATTATTAATTCATATTTTCAATATAAGCATTGGATAAAGGGATGTTGAATTGTTATGTGTCATTAACACTACAGTAATACATGTGGTAAATAGTGAATAAATAGTTCAAATTTATCAATATTAAGTCAAAATAATCTGCCATGCAATATTGATTTAGTTCACACACGCAAAGTAACAAATTTTACATATTGCATACTGACTTAACGGTTTTATAAAGTGACGCATGTAATTGTAAATATGAATTATTAATTCATGATTTTATTATCACAACAAGGTGAAAGGGATTCGGAATAAAAGGTAAGTCGTCCTCCATACTGTTATGCAATTCAGCTGTGGTAATGCACTCAAAATGTTTTATTGGGAAAATATTGAAACAAATGCTTTCTGCGAACAAATTATTTTTTTCTCCATTGCACCTTAACATCCAGTACATGAAGCTCCACTCGCACGTTTCTTTCGTCCTCCGTGTACATTTCAATGCGGTTGACGTGGCTGAAGTCGGCCAGCAGCGCCACCAGGTTGGTTTTGGTGTTGATGACGTGACTAATGCCGTAGCGCGGCCCCACCAGCAGCGTCACCTCCGTGTGTTTCTCTCCTTGCTGTCAGATCACAAATACAGCGAGTTGACTACAGCGGCTTCAAATGCCTTCAGCTAATGTACTAGAACTATACATTTTCATTATTACTTTGGATTTTATAATAGAGGGGAGTATATGTAAATGTGAATTCTATAATGTTTGCAGTGCTCAGTAAAAAATATTTATCCTTGATCTATCAACTCAAAATATGGCAAATAGCATATGTATTTTTTAACAAAATAAAATCATTAGAAATAACGTTCTCTTTACTGAACAGGAATAGCAGCAAAACTTAAAATAAATGTAAAAAGATACAAAAATCTATATAGAAATCATATGAAAAATATTACTAGAAAATGAAAATACTGTGGAATAATTTTTTATTTGTTTAGAATTAAATTTTTAACAAGAAAATCTTTATAAATCATTAGAAATAGAAATGTATCTTTACTAAACAAAATAATAGAACTGCAAAATGAAAAAACAAAAATCATGACCTCACATGCTAGAAAATAAAAAGTGTTAATGATTATTAATTTGTTTATAATGTTATTTAACAAAAAAAATAGAAATCAAGTTCCCTTTTCAAAATAGAACAGCATAATTAAAAAAAGTTCACGTTAAATGAAAATATAGTGTGAATCTTTGATTTGTTTAGTTTTATATTTAACAAAAATAAAATTATTAGAAATCATATTTATTACAAAACAGAAATAACAGCAAAACTTAAAACATACTTATGCTAGAAACTATTTTCTAAGAAACTATTTTCTTTACATTTAAAAATAAATTTAATTGAAAACATTTAAAATATTTTTTCTTAAAATAAAAAGCAGCAAAACTAGAAAAAAAAAAACTTCATATTTATTCTGAAATACACCTGACGCTCTGGATCTGCATTGAAAGCCTCAGCTGCTGTTGTGATGACTCTGTGAATGTGTGTCTGTGCACTTACGACCAGCGTGGACTTGAACACTTGTCCTCCGTACAGCCTGAGATCACTCAGATATTTCAGGTAGTGGACCTTCGCCTGCAGCGCCGTCAGCTTCAACACACAGCACAAATCCCGGCAGAATTAGGGAACAGAAAGTGTAAATCACAGAAACAGAGCACTCTTTCTTCTTCTTTTTGAATATGTACCTCTGGGAAAAACAAGTTCAACTAGGTTTATTTGCAAAGACAGACTATGCTCACAAGATGCTTTATCGAAATACAAAAGCGCAATGCACCATAACATAAAATACAATGCAGTACATTATATCTGATTGTTTACGACATTTTAATGTAATTTAATATCTGCTTATATCTCATACACACACATATACAGTGTATATATATATATATATATATATATATATTTTAGCATATTCAGTATGATACTGTATATAAGCAGATATAAATATAATTATAAATAACATGCATAAACATACATTAGAACTAACTTGTTATAGCTGAATATATTATAAGAATATAAATATATACACACATGTAAAAACAAATATTTTCTAAATATATAATGTATGGGTGTGTGTGTGTATTAAATATACACCAGTACACACGTTATGCAAACAAAAACTTATTTTGGATGCGATTAATTGCGATTAATCGTTTGACAGCACTAATAGCATAGAATATCTATGCTTGTACAAGTGATATATATATATATATATATATATATATATATATATATATATATATATATATATATATATATATATATATATATATATATATATATATATATAAATAAATAAAAATATACTATTTATATATTTAACTATAAGGTCTATTGATATATGTTTGTATATGCCAAAAACGTTTAAATAAATTGTAAATAAATAGTGTTATATTCAACAACATACAGTATTATTCTTTGCTGTGATAGCTCATGAAATTTGACTGGTGCTGCTGTTGTGAAAAATCCTAAACCGTGAAAAATCTTTTTTCAAAGGCAGCTGAAAAGATGAATTTTAATTCCACTTTTCATATGTACATCAAGCTGTGTAAGTTTCTTCACCTTTTTGCCAGGAGGCACCAGGTTCTGGTTGGTTTTCAGGATGTGTGTGAGCGCTTTCTTGATGTTCTTCTCTTTCATGCTGGACAGAACCGCTGGAGGCAGAAACTGCGCCAGACCCCACTCCTTTCTATAAAGACACGGCGTGAAACAAGAGCTTTCACGCTGAATTCAAACGCTCTTCGCAACAGTCAAACGCCTTTCATCTTTTCTTCTCATTTAAAGGAACCGCCACCAGAAACTTTTCACTCGCCCTCATGCAGATCAGATCTTTGGTGAAACACAAATTAAGGTTAGGAAAACATTTGAGCTTCTGCTGTCCATATAATGTGAAAAATATTTATAAATGAAAAAATAAAATAAAGTTTTAAAATAAAGATTACTGGAGTGCATTTTTTCAAGAAAATTCAATCAGTCTTTTGTGTACTTCAGAATTTCACATCTAATTCAGTGTTACTTGCCTTTTTTATTCTTTGTGGACTTTACTAGCAATTTCTGGGTGAAAAACTTTTTTTTTTTAGTGTACAGCAAAGGTTTCTCTACATAAAAGACCAAAAAGCCTGAGAAAAACAGTCATGTATCTTCTGTTTTAATTTACATTTTCATTAAATTTTATTAGTTTTTATAATTTTTTGTTTGTTTTTGTAATTTTGTTTTAATATTTTTTTTCTTTTAGTTTTTAATTTTCTTTCTTAGTTTAATATTTTTATTATTTCAGCTCTAGTTATTTTAGCACATCAAGTTAAATTAAATTAAAATAAGAAATATTCAACTAGCTGAATTATATATATATATATGTATTTATATATTTTATTTATATTTATATTTTATTTATTTTAATTTTTAGTTTATTTAGTTTTATGTACAAAAACATTTAGAATTTTCATTTTAGTTAACTATAATAACCCTGACTATGTTCCAAGTCTACTTGAATGAAGTTATATGATTTAATGAAATTTAATCTTTAACAAATTTTAAGTGCTTGAGAAGTAAAGTAAATTTCTGTAATGCCTGTTTGTGCATATGGACTACTTTCATTTTTTTCCTTTAGAGAGTTTGACATTCACTGCGCAGAAAAAAAATCAGCATGAAGACTAAATTAAGTTTTTTTGTGTTCCACAGGGACAAAAAAAAAAGGAAAAGAAAATCAACTCCATACAAGTTTGGAACCACATGAAGACAAGTATAAAACCAATTTTAACAGTTGTCTGTACTACTCCTTTAATTGTGAGCATAGACATAAATGTTGAACACTCACTCGATGTATTTCAGCGAGACTTTCTGCGTTTGTTTGGTGCTGAGCGTCAGGATGTACATCTGAAGAGCAGCCAGGCGAAGCGCAGTGTCATATTTGAGCTCAGAGCCGAAACGCTCCTGCACCACATCCTTACAGCTCTGCATTCCGACGAGCATAGAACCAGAATTAATACACAGTGTGCTTTAGCAGACATAACCTTTCTCTCAGACATGACATACTGAAAGGAACAGTTCAGCCAAAAATGAAAGTCTGCTGAAGATTCATTCAACTTTAGGATGAGTTTGTTTCTTCTTCAGATTTGGAGACTTGTTCACCAATGGATGCTCTGCAGTGAATGGGTGCCGTCAGAATGAGATTCCGAACAGCTGATAAAAACATCACAATAATCCACAAGTAATCCACACCACTCCAGTCCATCAGTTAACATCTGGAGAAGACACAAGCTGAAACAAATCCATCATTAAGATGTTTAACTAAAATATGATTCCATAATCCATAATAACACCTCCTCCAGTGAAAAAGTGTTTTGAATCAGGAGAGAAATCTGCACAGATCAAGCGGCGTTAACAAGCCAAAACAGCTCTAAACAAATATGTTTTGTTGTGAAAGACAACAGGAGATGGACTTTTTCACTGGAGGAAGGGTTATTATGGATTATCCACTTGATGATGGATTTGTTTCTTATAAACAGGCAGAATTTTTTTTCTCTTCTCAAGATGTTGAAGGGATAGTTAATCCAAAAATGAAAATTCTGTCATTAATTACTCACCCTCATGTCGTTCCACACCCATAAGACCTTCTTTCATCTTCAGATAACAAATTAAGATATTTTGATGCATTCTGAGAGCTCTCTGACCCTCCCATAAACGGCAAGGATCCTTACACGATTGAGGCTCAGAAACGTACTGTAACAAGGAGATCCTTAAAATAATCTGTGTGACATCAGTGGTTCAACCGTAATTTTATGAAGCTATGAGAATATATTCTAAAATATATTTTTTGCGTGCAAAAAAAAAACTGATGGACTGGAGTGGTGTGAATAATAATGACTTTATTCAACAATTCTGCTGACACAGAATAGCATACATTGTTTATGTACGCTGATACTCTATGGAACAAAGAATATATTAATTTGTGTTCTCCAGCTAGGCACAGTCCAGTAAAAGGTCTGTAAGAGTGATTTTGAACCTCTTTGGGATGGCACCACAAGGCACCGTTCACTTGCAGAACAAAAGCTTTTGGCTTATTTATTGTCTGTGAAGCTTAACTGTTCATCAATCACAACTCCTAGGTTTCTGGCTGTCCTGGAAGGAGTTATGGTTGATGAGCCCAGCTGCATAGAGCAGTTGTGATGAAACGATGGGTTTGCTGGAACCACAAGCAGTTCTGTCTTAGTAAGGTTGAGCTGAAGGTGATGGTCCTTCATCCAGCTAGAAATGTCACTCAGTCAGGCTGCAATGCGAGCAGCTACCGTCAGATCATCTGGTTGGAATGAGGAGTAGAGTTGAGTGTCATCAGCATAGCAGAGATGAAAAAAGCCATGCTTCTGAATGACAGATCCTAGTGACGTCATGTAGATGGAGAAGAGAAGTGGTCCAAGCACTGAGCCTTGAGGAACCCCAATAGCAAGAAGTTGTGACTTAGAAACCTCACCCCTCCAAGACCCCCTGAAGGACCTATCTGAGAGGTAGAACTTAAACCACAGGAGTGCGGTTCTAGAGATGCCCATCTTTCTGAGGGTGGACAGGAGAATCTGGTGATTAACTGTGTCAAAAGCAGCAGACAGATCCATCAAGATGAGTACTGAGGATTTGGAAGCTTCTCTTGCCAGTCGCAGGGCTTCAGTAACCGAGAGCAGGGCAGTCTAAGTTGTGGATTATTGTGATGTTTTTATCAGCTGTTTGGACTCATATTCTGACGGCACCCATTCACTGCAGAGCATCCATTGGTGAGACACTGATGCAATGCTAAATTTCTCCAAATCTGATGAAGAAACAAACTCTACATCTTGGATAGCATGTGAGTGAGTATATTTTCAGCATGTTTTCATTTTCGGGTGAACTGTTCCTTGAATATTAATCCCAAAGAACATTTTGCTTCACTGTTTATACTGCATTAACGCCAACTATATTGTTAACAATATATACTTTTAAAGCGATACATCTTTCCTTACTATTTACAGATGCAATTTTACATGCATATGCTGATTATTTTGTATTACACTGCATCTTCTAATTGCACAAACACTGGATGAAGTGACTGAAGAACAAACATGTGGAATCTAAACCTGATTAACAAACAAACTTTGAAAGAAATTCATTACAGGTTTCTGATATATCAGGCTGAAAAATATGGAGTTTTTTCTGAGGAAGAGAATGAGAAAAGACTGAAAACTAACACCCATAAACTGAGCTGAACGTCACAGACATGTTACCTGAACGTAGAGGTAATCGAATGCAACAGCGTCTCTCCTGAGAAGATCCACCGGATCTTTTGGAAGGAAACTTAGGCGGAAAAAGCACTTCATCTTATGTGAGCCCGGCCTTTGGGTCACCTAAAAAATGATCAACGAAATCATCATCAAATTTCTCTGTACTCTATCTATTCTCTCATCATATTTAACTGCTTGTAAACAAACCTGCGTTAGCATCTCCTGCTCATGCAGAATCATAAGCTTTGTTGCAGATCCTTCCATCTTGTGCTCCAGCATCAAAGAGAAGTGCTCAATGCTTTTAATAGACAGCTTCTCTTGCAGGGTCTGAATAACATCCTTTCAAACAGAAGAACATCTGTTATTCATGTTCAGCACTGCCAACACATGACATAGTGCTAACGTCATTAGAAATGTTTTTTAAATATTTGTGAAATATTTTTACAATTTAAAACAGCTGTTTTCTATGTGAATATCTGTTAAAATGTAATTTATGTCTGTGATCAAAGCTGAATTTTCAGCATCATTACTCCAGTCTTCAGTGTCACATGATCTTCAGAAATCATTCTATTAAGCTGATTTGCTCAAGAAACATTTCTGATTATTATCATATTATATTGAAAATGTTGTGATGACCACTATTTTTGTGGAAACTGTGGTGAAATTTATTTTTCAGAATTCACAGAAGAATTAAAAAGTTCAAAAGAACAGCATTTATTTGAAATAGAAATCTTTTGTAACATTAAAAATGTCAACAATAGCATTAATTTCTTTTACAAATACATTTTGCTTGCTACAATAATATTTTATTGCACCATATTTAATGTATGCACGACAGTTATTTTTGCTGATATGGTGCATCAGCAGTAATTTGTAAATACTGCAATGCTGAAATACCTTAATGGAGGTGTTGCAGTCAAACTTAAAGGACTTTGTTTGTCCGTTTTCCAGATACACCTTCAAGACGTTTGGCATGAAGAGCAGAGAATTATCCTTCACAGACTCCTGCGGATGAAAACACTCCGTCATGTTTCTAATATCTCTGAGCTGCATGAATAACACAACTAAAGTGGCTTTTATCTGCTCGCTGATCTGTCAGTGAGTCACATCCCTGTGATGATATCAGCATAAAACACATGCGGCTGCATATTTTTAATCATTAACCACTTGTTGTGCCACTAATTAAGACATACAGTATGAATGAACACTGATTTATGTAACGTGCGTCTTCATAATTTTTCATCACAATGCAATAATTTGCTCCAGAGCTAAAATCACTTTCCGGCTGACGACATCAATCCTCTTATTCTAATCACAGGACTCTATTCTGGTGCATAACGTCCACTTTTCACAATCCAATCAATCTCAGATGATTATAATCAAAACCCTACAGTGCTTCTCACTGAATATTCGGTTTGTTTCTCTCAGAGATGTCAGTATGTAAGTAAAATGGGTTGCAAATGACAATTTGGATCTTTAAACTTAAAAAAAAAAAACATTAAAACAACTGTAAATACTGTGATATAGCCCATGACATGCTTTTTAAGCAAAACATGTCATTTTTCACTTACAGGTACTTGTCCGTTAATAATGACTTCTTCAGCAAAGCGCACTTTGACCGGATTGGATTTCAACTTGGCCTTTTTAGCTGCACTGATGAAGGCAGATTTGGGCGACTGGATGGGAATAACAGAGGAACAAAAGCAGAAATATTACTGAATATCAATGCTATCAAGTCATTATCTTCTGCCTAAGAGCTGAGCCAGAAACTAATAAGCAGATCCAGATGGAATCCGCAGCAGGGTTATTAACATCAACTAAAACCGTAAAAAATAAATCCTTTTGTTCCTTGAAATTATATACATGTTAAAATTAGGTGGAACACTTTGAAAACAAATTAAGGAACACTTTGAAAACAAATCAGATCTCAATGGGGAAAAATATCATGCTGGATATCTATACAGCTATGAACTTGGTAATGTGTTAGGAATGAAATGATGCCACATCATTTGCTGAAAAAAATAAAATAAATAAAATCTACCTACAGAGGGCTGAATTCAAAGACTCCCCCGAAAATCAAAATGGAAAATGATGCAGCAGGCTAGTCCATTTTGCTGAAATTTCTTTGCAGCAACTCAAAATGGTACTCAGTAGTTTGTATGGCCCCCATGTGGTTGTATGCTCCTAATGAGACAAAGGATGGCTTCCTGGGGTATTTCCTACCAGATCTGCACCAGGGCATCACTGAACTCCTGGACTTTCTGAGGTACATTTTTTATACTAATATATATATATATATATATATATATATATATATATATATATATATATATATATATATATATATATATATATATATATACATATATATATATACATATATATATATATATATATATATATATATATATATACATACACACACACATACAAAATACAAAAATACACAAAACTAAACAAAAGTGGTGCCTTGGCAAATAACTGAAATAAATTATGTGTACAAACTAAAATAATTAAAACTAATACATACAAATTAATAAAAACTATAAAAACATTTTATTTTTAAACTAATGAAAGGTGACAAAATCACAACAAAACCAAAAATTGGTGCCTTGGCAACTAGCTACAGTAAAATAGGAGAAAACCTAAGCAAAATTACTAAAACTAGGTAAAATGAAAGTAAAAACATAAAATATAAAAATAAACAAATTCAACACATCAACAAAAATATAGTATAGTATAGTGTAGTATACAGTAGTGTAGTATGGTATATCACTGATAATAAAACAACATAAAATAACTAAAAGTAACACTGATCTGCAAATGTTTTATTAATGTTTTCTGCATTGAGTTTGTGGACTTCTGCAGAATTTAACCTCAAATTACAGTCAATATGAAGACTTACAGGATACGGCTGCACCACAGTCAGGATGATGGACTCCTTACAACTTCTGCCAAAAATAATGGAAAAAAGACAATAAGAATATGACATTCTCTAGATGGAATCGGGGATTGTTAGCAAAACCCTGATCTAATACAATGACAGACATCTGACTCGGGTATTCATACTCATTTTGGGAGCACAGTATATACGGTTATTGTAGACAGAAACTGCTGGTCTGTCAGCATGTAATGACTTCAGCTGAAAAACACATGTAGTTGATGAAGAGCGACACAGTAACTGGTTGATGGAGTTCAGTACCTGACCAGGTCAATGACTCGTTCCCGTGCAGCCGAACTCACGGCCTCCTCATTTATCATCACTATCTCATCTCCTGGGATCAGCTTTCCTTCTGAAGGCCCTCCTGCACATTCATCACAAACACACATCACATTTGTGTATATTATACTGTATGCATTTTTCTAAAACAACGAACAGGATGCACCGTGATAATGCACTTTTTATTTGGCCATTATGTTTTCTATCATGATCCTTTCTTGTTTTACACACTATAGATCAATAGTTTTGGGGTAAGGGTCAGAGGCATTAATCCTTTTATTCAGCAAGGATGCATTAAATTGGTCAAAAGTGACAATATTTCTGAAGGATCATGCGACACTGAAGACTGGGGTAATGATGCTAAAAATTCAGCTTGATCACAGCAATAAATTACATTTAACATATATTCATATAGGAAACAGCTATTTTAAACTCTAAAAATATTTCAACATTTTTTTTTTTTACTCTGTGACTGTTAAAATAAATGCAGCTTTGGCGAGCAGAAGAGACTTATGCTTCCTGACTAGTTTCTTAGTCACACTCATGTTGTATGAAATGACTCAATTGTATGAATACATGCAGAAAAACCAGTCTTGGTTAGCTGGGATACCTGGAGTAACCGATCGTTCCTCTAGTTGTTTGTCGCTGAGCGAAAGAAGAGCACCGGGTCACGTCTCATTTCCACCTTTCGCGGTGCAGGAGGGACGAACTTATCCACATCAACACGCACTTCCTCCAAAGAACTTGACTGTGAGAGGTGACTGAAAGACAGAGGCGGATAAAGATCAAATTAGTTCAATGTTAACATGAACACAAAACTGACTGCTTAAACCCAGTATAGCCTGACATACAAAACAGCAGTCAATAAAATATAATTTTTGAAATGGAATGTTTTACTTTCTGTTCTCTCTCTATAGAGTTTGTGTGTGTATTTTTGTTGAGTATCATTATTTGATCCACACTATAGATGTGGTGTTCAACACTATAGATCATGACATACTAATAGATTAATTACAAAACTATACAGGCATTCAGAGACAGGCTTTAAGATGATTTAGATCCTACCTGCACGACCATTGCTGCTTTATTTTTTAAATGGGGAATCATCTCAATTAACGGCATTAAAGTATGGCGTGCCACAAGGATCGGTCTTAGGGCCTCTGTTATTTTCAATAAATGTGTTACCCATTGGTAATTTTATCAGAAAATATGGAATTAGTATTTAGTGTATGGAGTGTCGGTATTATGGGTATTTCAACAAGACAATCAGGCTTTTATGGCTCACCTAGTCTGACATTGTGAGAATATGGAGGAAAACATTTATTCAGAGACTCAAACTGAACAAAAATATGCAATTTAGTGCAGATGCTGATATTTATATGAATTTTTTTTTATTAAATTCTGATGTATTCAATGTAAATCAAAGAGATCTTTATGACAGTATAGCAGCTACTTGGATACAATGATATAGGCCTAAATCAGTCATCACTATATATACACTATGTTCAAAACATAATGCAATGCAATCCGATGATGATTGACAGATTTGCGACTCACTGATTTTTCTAAAAAATAATTAATGGAGAATCAAGTAAAGCCGAGCTGCTTCAGTCCAGTAGATAATTGGTGTTGATAATTTAGAGGCCTTAGAAATTGACTTATGATACAGCATGTAAGATACAGTATGCAGAAAGCTTGCAGTTTCCATCTTTATATACTTGTTTTCCTCAGGTGTCCAGATTACACAGCTCTGATTGACCTCTTTCAGAACAGCAACATGTGAGATGTGAGGTTTGGCATTCTCCATTAAGACACAACACAGTGGAACTAAACCTAATAAAAGCTGTGGAAATGATCGGCCTACACGGCAACATCTATGCTGCGGCTGTCACAGTTCTCAAAGCTCCTGGGAACCATAATTTAGTGGGAGGCGAACAATGACTTTCTAGTACAAAAGGTTGATGGGAAAAAGTGCTACAAGTGAAGAAACTGCTGCAAATGTTGATGACCCAGTTACACACTGTAATCATTCAAAACTGTTGGCTGGTACAATTGAGTCACCACACTCTTCAACATTTCACGTCATCTAAGAAGAGAAGAACGGAATGCAAAGGCACAGACTTTACTCGAAAAAAGGGGAGATGGTGTATGAACGCTCTCATATTTCTAAGTACGACTGAATGATACATTGAAACAAAATTGATTGTGACAGTCATATCACAAACTGATGCGACGGTCATAACATGAAGGCTGTGACTTTATTAAATAAGCGTGTACCATATCGTGAGCTGCAAGTGTGTAAATAAACAAAGTGCCACGCTTCACTCTCAAACATGCAGTGCATATATGCATTTGAGGCAAACCGCCAAAATAAAAGCTTGGTTTTAGGAATGCACCTAAATGAAAATTCTTGGCAGAAACAGAACAAAATGAAACACTGGGCCAAAGGCCGAATTCCGAACATGTTTTTTCCACATTCGGTGCATCCCTACATGGTTTAATGTGAATAAAAATGAAGGAAGAATGAAGAAATTAAGACATAATTATTAGCATCATAATTTTACAATTTAAAAATAAATAAATAAATATTAAGTACAATAGTATTATTACAGAAATTGTATTTTAAAATTCATATTTTATTTAATTGTACAAATTTTTTAATATTTTAATCATACTTTTTTAAACATACAGTACATTAGCAATGTTGAAATATATCTTATTTTATGTTTAATAGCAGTAAAAAACATGTTTTAGTCAATTTTTTTTTTTCATTTTACAATACTTTAGTATTGCTGCAATATATTTCTTATTTTAATTAAATACAGTGTGAATCGTATTTTAGTCATATTGATTTTTCTTTTACAGTACATTAGTATTAATGCAATATATTTCTTATTTTTATATTTTTAATAATGGTAAAACATGATATTTTGTAGTCAAAAACAGTGGGAATATGTATAATATTTATTAATTTAGCCTTTAATTCATGTTTGAATGATTTCAGGAGGACATTCATTTTTGCTTATACATAGCAGAAGCAATCCCAGTTAATTAATTAGTGCACATGTTTTGTATTGTTTATGAATAATAGCAATAAAGCTTGTCTGGAAACACTATGCATTGGTTTATAAGATGCATACTTGTACAAAACTACATTTCCGAACATCTTCTGCAGGTGCATGTAAAGTAAAACACAAAGCATGATTTACACACCTAATGTATGTCTTTACCTCTTCATTTTCTTGCATCAGTGCTAAAAAAGCTTCCCGTCATGGTCTGTCTCTGAACAAAACACAGCCTTACGTGGAGCTCAGTGTCCCATTATCTGTATTTTATCACTCAGCATAAGATTTGATTGTGGATTTAATAGCATTATGTTTCCACGTTCCGCTCAGGTAACCAGCAAATGGCCTTTACATCACATCCTCTTGCGTTTCACTAATCTAATCGCCGCTAGTTTCTCAGCTATTGCTCACTCTTTATATCATCTGGCATTTGTTGGTCTGTGAAGCGTTAGCTCTGTGCACGTCGTTAGCTAATTAAGGTAGTTGGATGGAGTGGGCTGGGGGGGGGGGCGAGTAATTGTCGTAATTTTTTAAAGATGTTCGAGAGGGGCTGCGATTGGTTTTTATTGATGTTTGAGGGTGTGGGGGGGGTCATGTGTGCACTGCACGAGATGATACTCAATGCAGCTACAACAAATCTGTAAAAGGCCATTACTTCATGAACAGGTGTTTGTTTAATAAATCTAGGATGGTGCAACACTAAGATCAAGGACTCAGTTCCCAAAGAAATGCATGTACTGATGAAAAGCAGTGGGCGATATGACCAAAATCTTTTACTCAAGTCAAGCAAGTCTTTGCAAAATAGCTGATACACACACACACACACACACACACACACACACATACACACACACACACACACACACACACACACACACCTGATATTCTGTATTAATTCAACAAGTTGCAACATATAAAGCAAGACACTATAGGTGAAAATGATATGGTTTAAAAGTTTAAAGTTTAAAAGTTTGAAATGGTTAAAAAATACAAATAGATGTCATCATATTTTGACCAATTTGACCAAAGTAAATTAAGACAAATGTATAAACATCCACATATATAAACAGCTACTAAAAATTACAAAAAGCATGCAACAAATTTTCAAAATGAAAATGGATAAAAAAATAAAATAAAAAAAAACATCTCAATACTAAAATAACACTGCAAATTAGACTATTTATGCAGTGATTTGCATAAATCTCAACACTGGACAAAGCACGTTCAAATTTCTTGTTTGATTGTTGACATAGAATTAAAGTTTTTTTAAAGAGAAAACTTTAAATTTCTCTTTTTATGTCTCTATAAATCAGAAAACACTGTAATTAAAAATTTTTTTTTACCATGTTTTTAAGAATAAAATGTTTCATAAATTAGTCTGAACGATACAGAAACAAACCCCTCAGTAAAGGTCCTCAGAATATAGATAGAAATAAAACTGTAAATTCTGGTTTATGGCTTTATGTAACCGGCCTCAAAGAATCTACAGGTGCAAATAGATAAAGTGCAATAAAATAAACACATAAATGTGTATTCTGGAAGTTTTTTTTTTTCCTCCACTAGTCTTGACATCATCTTGACTCGTTTGGGATGCACCCGGCTCTGTATTTTTGACATTACTTCATGTTTACTCATCTGTCTCATATGTAAGTGAATGTAAGCAGAACAAATTGACATTTCTACCATTGCAAAGTAAACTGTCACACCATCCAGCCATGATAAAGATATACCTCAAACGCACTGTAAATCTCTCTGGATAAATGCATCCAACAAATACATGCATATTAAACGCATTCATGCAGCAACGATCAAATTATCCAGGTTAATGCTGGATGATGGCAGTGAGGCGAGAGCTGAGATAAAAATATGAATGGGATTTGTGCCATGCAAAGCCCTGCGAAAAACATATGGGATGCAGGAAATGCATCGCCTTGACTTCAGCCACGAGCAGCTGCTATAGATGGCCGGCGTCCCAAAGTCTTGAGTGCTGCGGACACTGATGACCAGCGTAAAGTGTGCGAAAGGGCCTATGCTTTAAAATGGTGTTTCATGTTGATAAAATCATCAACAGGTGACTGAATAGCTGGGATAATATTTTATATTAAAACTAAGAGGAAAACTTTAATGAAAAACAAAATTACTTCAATTAAATGAAACAAAAATAAATACAAAAATAAAGTAACCTGGCCTGTGTTTGTGTGACGTCTCAGATAGCAAATGTTAAATTAACATGGAAGCAATGTATCTTGTTTAAAACTGTTGTTTATTTGCACAAATAAATTAAATAATTTTGATGGTTGCACTTAAATTGTACATGGTGTCATGCAATAGCTTCTTTACACATTAAGCACTCAGATGAAGGTTGAGCAAAACATGAGTATAATTCCAAACTAAAACCTAAGCTAAAATGTAAAATGCGTCCATGAAATGAAAACTAAAACCAAAATATTCATGCAATGGACTAGAATTAAACTGAAATTGAAAGTATTAAAATAAAATGATTATAATTAGCAATAAAATCAGGTGAATTACATGAACAAACCCTCAGTAAAAACCTACAGAATATACACATGAATACAGTTCAGTTTTGATGTATGTAATTGCTGTTGAAGTAGAGAAAAAGCTCTTTTTTGAGAAAACAGCCTTTAAAATATGTATTGCAGTTGAAATCTACAGTGCATATACAAAGAGATAAAGTGCAATAAAATAAACACTTAAATGTGTATTATGGATGTTTTCTGTCTACTTAGAAGACATGTTATGGAAGCAAAATAATCCAAAATTGACTGGTTTTGCCAGTAGTGTCTTGCCTTAAACAACATCTTATAAATAATCCAAAAAAATCCATAGCTCCAACTGACTAAAATTAAACTGTGCTTGAAAGCTTTGAAATAAAATGACTATGAAAACTACAGTATTATAAACTTGTTGAATGGGCAGCTGAACAACTCAGATCAGATGTACTGTTGTTTCTACCTGTTTGACGGTGTGAATAGAGCACTAATGATCTGTGGTGATGATTATTATTAGTGATTTCTCTGACTGTCATCTGATTTGATGCAGCGATGATGACTCACGTCATTATTCTGTCTTATTCAACTGACTCATCTGAAATATTCACAAGACAAAAGACACACAAATCACACGTCCCTCGCAGGAAGTGAACGACAGCAGAACAAAAGAGCACATCATGACTAAATGCCAAAGCAAACATGCAAAACTCAATCTGAACGCTGCTGAGAAATGACTTTATTAACCGGCAGGGAGCAAATCTGATCAGGTGCGAGAGCTCGATGATTGCATTACATGAATTATTCCGGTCAAAAGCTCACGCTAAATGCTTCTGGTTAATGGAGTCTCTGTGAAGGTGGACATTACAGCATCTCATCTTACCTGACCAATCAAATTAAGCAGGTGAGGTGACTGCGAGACGCTCTTACAGCTCTTTGAGCAGTCTATCGGCTATATAACCAGCACCTTAACTCCTATAAAACCTCATTTGAAACATAAGCAGCGATCCTGTGCATTACAGGAACTGACTGAAGCACACGTGAAACCCGATGCATAATTGATATCAATGCAGTTATTGTTAGTTAGAGCCAAGTTAGTAAGAGTAACACTTACAGCCTTTATATTTTTTTTATATTATATAATATATATATATATTATATATATATATATATATATATATATATATATATATAAAAAATGCATTACAAAAGTATTTCAATGAATTAATGCAGTTTATAATGCATTGTGTGATCTTGCAAAAAAAAAAAAAAAAAAAAAAAAACACTGTATCCGGAGTTATAATACTTATCTATTCACTGTTACAACTAGAAAGTGCAATGCATTAAAACGCATGACAAACAGCTGATCTCCAAATATTATAATGCATTTTTGCTTTGGTTACAATTATTTAAGAAAAGATGCATTACAATACATTATGAATACTTCTATAATGCTTTATACATAAAGGCTTCAAGTAAAGTGTTACCCAAAACTCCAAAATAAAATGGCTTGTGCAAAAAAGCATTATTTCTAAGTATATTAAAATATTTTTTTTAAATGTTTATATAATTTTTATTATATTATTATTGTTTTTATTTTCCTTTCATGCAAAAATAATAATAAAAAAGTAAACAAAAATATTAATATTCTTCAAAGGCATGTTGTTTTTAATTATTTTTTATTTTTCCCCTCTTCTTGTGACAGGCAGTGAGCCAAAAATCAACTGATCATGGGTTAAAAGTAAATACTGCATAATACCCAACTATTTTAAAATTGATTACATTTTTTACATTTGCAGATAATTAAAAATTTAAATAAATTTTTAAAAACTTTAGTTATTTAAGTTAAATTTACTTATTGTTTGTTCACATTGAAATGCGATAAATAAACTTTTTTTGTTGTTGTTTTATACTTATTCCCTTCCTCTTGTAATATGGCATGGTGGAGCAAATGAAAAGGTCATCACAGGTGAGCTCTGGCCTGCAGCCACTGGTTTGTGCATCACTACACACCTTTCTGAGTACTTTCTGTTGATGTGTTAAAACGCTGCCAACATAGCAGCCTACAAGGTTTTGGAGTGAAGCCCGTGTGTCTCTTATGTAAACTGTGGTGTGTTTATTTGTGTTAAATGATAGCAGGAACCAATGCACAGCCATTTCATTTCCATTTTCAAATCGCTATCGACTCGAACAGGGTTTGAAAAATGTCCTACTTTACAAAGACTCCAGAATACGTAAGCGCTCTAATTTCTCTCTATACTCTAATTATAAATGGTCCGCTGCACTAATAGAGAAGGATTGCAAGATTTAAAGGAGGCGCTGATCCAGTTGGCCCAGATCTGATCTCTCTTGTTACAAAACACTAGAAACAAGGGCCAGAATCAGCAAGTCATCTCACTATACTTTAAATTAGATTTTGACATACAGAATTTTGTGTCTATGAAAAATGAAGACTTAAGTTTGTTTTTGCATGCTGAAATGGTTAATTGCACAAAATGTGGCTGGCTGGCTGGCTTACATAATGAAAATAAATTTGATGTAGGATTCGATTTTCATTTAGAAATTGAAAATTACATTGGATTAAATGTGAATTTTTGAAATTGAAAAACTATCCAAAAAATCCTTATTTACAACTTAGAACAAGAATAAACTGCATTGAAAACCAGATTTAATAGCAACTGTCTAATATCCGACTAAGAAGACTAATAACTTACAAACTCGTGACACAAAATTGCATGTCACAAAAATGCTGGAGTTTGTGTGGGATCTCAGAGAACAAACATTATATAAACTTAGGAGCAATGTATCTTGTGGCATTGGAAAAAAAAAAAAAAACTTTGCTTTTATGCATAAGCAAAGAATATTTTGAGATTGCACTGAGAATGGAAACAGCATCATGCACAATTCGTTTTAAATCTTTATAATCAGCATTTAACTAACTGCTTAACTATAATTACCAAACGGTGTATAAAAAAAAGCATTGTTACAGATGACTAAAGCTGAACTGAAATTGAAAATGAAGAAGTTGAATAATTATGATGTGAAATTGAAAATGATATTTTAGTTGTTATTATTATATTAGTTATAGTTTTATAATGTAATTTATCTGCATAAAGACATTAATAATTTAAAAAAAAAAAAAAAAAAAAAAAAAAAAAAAAAAACAAAAAAAAAAAAACAACACAATTAGTGCAAAACTCTCAACTGCATGTCACAGAAATCCTGCTTAAAACAGTTTGTGCATTTCGTGTGAGATCTCAGATAACAAATGTTAGATCAACAGACGCAATGCAACTTGTGGCAAAAAAAAAAAAAAAAAAAAAAAAATGCATATATGCAAAAGTTAAGAAACATTTTAATGATTGCACTGAAAATGCAATGTGTCATGCAAAATTCATTTCAGACCTAAATTCAGAAAATGAACTGATTGCTTAACTATAAATCACAAACTTAAACCTACACTAAAATACATATTTTGAAATATATAGATGAAATTTAAACTGATTGAAAGTGAAATTCCACTGCTGCAAATGAGCAATGACCATCAAACTGAATGGAAAGTGTAGATATGATTTATTATTGTTCCTTTACTATATTTTTGCTGATCATAATCATTTTGTTAAAAAATAAAACTATAATAGCTGATAAAAAAAAAGAAGCTTTAATGATAAATGTCAAACAGACTGATTAAAAACAGACTGAAATAGTATTCTTCAACAAATACTGGCATAATATTTATTTATGAATTGAAAAACACATTTTTGGGACCACATTCAAAGGCAAATATAAAATATCAGACTTAAGACACTAACAAGCAAAACACTTTTTAACATAAAAAGCAATGCATCTTGTGCCATTGAGAGAGAAAAAAAAAAAGTGATTAAATCCAAAATACAATATTTTGAAGACTGCACTGAAAATGAAAATCTTAAGAACCCTTAAGAGCCCATTTTTTTTTTCCAGCCCTTAACTGAAAGTACAGTCTTAAGCTTAAAGGAATACTTCATCCCAAAATGAAAATTGTGTCATTAATCTCTTACCCCCCCCCGGAACTTGACAGTGTTATTTATTTGGCAGTCTATGGGACAGTCACAGGCCTCCAGGTTTTCATCCAAAATATCTTAAATTGTTTTCCGAAGACGTAAGGAGCTTTTACGGGTTTGGAACAACATGGGGGTAAGTGAATAATGACAACATTTTCATTTTGGGGTGGAGTATCCCTTTAAGCCAAAATATGTAAAAATAAATAAATGAAAAAAAAAAAAAATCAAATGGAGATCTATAAACAAACAATAACCAAAAGAACAATCCATAACTGCAAATGACTAAATCTGAACTAAAATTTAAAGCATTAAAAGGAATTATGATCAGCAAAACAATACTATAAATATCAGTCTAAGGAGAATCAGATTTAATGGTGCAAAACCCTCAGCTGCATGTCACAGAAAGTGCTGCTGTGATTTGTGTCCACGTGACTCAGACGGCGGTCACACGAATCCTCAGCTCACCCACACTCTGTCTGTCAGCACAGACTGCAGATCACTCAGCGCTCGGAGCTCAGCTTCGATTCACAGATCAGACGCTCAAACACAGCTTCAGCCGCTCTTCATCACTCATTCATCTCGTCTCGTCTCGTCCAAGCCTCGGAAAGCCCCGAGCACAAACACTTGCCCTGAACAGCAGATTTTTTCTTTTTCTTTATTTTGAAGATGTTGCTTCTATTTTAAGACTAAGAGCCAGCGAGCAAAGAGCAATTCGACCAATCGCAGCCCGACTGAGAAAACGAAAACATGCTGCTCAAAACACCAACACAACATCATATCAGCAGTGGAAAACTGGGCTTTCTTGAAGGATTGTCCACTTTATTCAGGCTAAAACCAATCGCAGCCCGACTGAGAAAACGAAAAATATCTGCAGTAAAGTGGCGCTCCTCAAAGAAATCCCATCATCTTTATCACACAGACCAAATGCAATCAAAACTCAAAAATCAAATTTCAAATCAGTTTTTATGCTGTACCTCAAAAAGTAAATAAATAAATAAATGTTTCCCATCAACCTCTTTTAATGCTTATATATATATTTATATATATATATATATATATAATAAATATATATACGATATATATACATATTAATTATAGTATATATATAGTTTAACTTATAACAAAATTAAGTTTGTTTTAACTTGATAACTACAACTTACATTTTTTAACATTTAGATTTTATAAAAAATTAAGAAAAATGAAAATGAAAAATAATTACTAAATGATTAAAAAAAAAAAAAACTTAATTGTATCTCAATGTTCCTTAACACTTAACACTAAAACTTTAATTGTATCTCAATGTTCCTTAAATAACACTTGTACAAGATCAGATTGTAGGCTTATTAGGATTATTTAACATATACCATTTTCAATAATAAATATATTTATTTTTATACTTGAGCCATGAAAGTACACTTAAACCATGCTTAAAATGTCTAAAGACTGCATTAAATAACTTATCAAAAACAATTTTAGCATCTATAACCTAGTGAAAATTAAATATATTAAAATGTATTTAAAATAGATTTATTTCATGCGAAGTATACTACAAATACATCTAAATATATATTTAATAAAAATACCCTGCAATTGTTCTTTTAGTATACAAAACTGGTATATTCTGGTATGGTATTTGATTATTTGGATTGGAATAATTTTGTTTTTTGTTTAATTTAATTTTGTTGTGTTGGTGTTGTGTTGAAGTTAAAGTTATGTTTTATTTTATTATTTTGCTGTGGTGGAGTTGTTGTATTGCAAGTTAGGTACACTTTCAATATTATGTTCGTAAAGACCGATGTTATTTAAAGATCACACAATCCTCATCAAGAGTGACATCAAGCTTAATATTAAGAAATGTGCATTGTGCACAAGCAGTACTCCAAATAATGTTTATACATAATTTTTATATCAGTAAGTCTCAAGCGATATGTCAGTAAACTTGTTAATAGACTTTAACTATACTCAGTATAAAATAAAGGCATTTTAAATCTAAAATTTGTTTTACTAGGGTACGTATTATCAAACATAAGACCAAAAGTAATAATAATTCAGAGCAACGGGCATGTTTATTCCTATTCTGAAAAAGAAAAGAAAAAGAAAACATTTCTTTTACAAAAACACATTTAATTTGCTATTCCCATATGTGTTTCCCATCAGCCCCTCTTAAAGCTAAAACATCTGATGAATGAAAATCTTCAAAGGAAAATACAATGCCTCTGATATGATTCTGATATCGTTAAAATTGGTAGAGGTTAGGTGTTGCATCTGATATGGTAAAAAAATAACTTCCTTTAGGGCAAGTCATGCTTTCCTCTAAAAAAATAAAAAATAAAAAAATAAAAAAAAGTATTTTTGATACAGCGTGTACTAGAAATACACTTAACCTATACTTAATGTCTGAAAACAAAAAAAATAATATACTTAAGAATAGATGATAATATCATAATATATGGAATAAAAGCAATTGTCATTTATTTTAAAGGATGCACACTTTAAGCAAAAAAATTTATAAATGAAGTTTCATTGGCTTGAAATGATAAAACAACAGATCCAAAATGAAGACGATTTGAACTTGAGATATTTTGTATGTAATGCAGTGACATTTTAAAGTGAGAATTTTTTTTTAATGCACACAATTAAATGCTAAACAGCAATGAACTAGTTATCATGGTAAATAACACAACACCAGTTTTCATTTGCACCAGGCATTACATAAACAATGAATCTCTTTATCAACCGTTGTGCAACTAAACTGTCAGATCCAGCCATGCTAGAGCCCTTAATAGTGTGCCACCCTAAGACATTCACTGCACCCGTTCAGCATTTCCTGGAAGCATCACATGCCGCAGTAAGCAAACACAGATCTGGCACATATCCGATGAATATTTAAAAAACAGTAACTTCTTTATGGTTCGAGTCAACATTAAGAAAAGTCTTCCATACGGACATGAAAGCATAAATTATTACACACCTGAGTATGAAGCTGCATCTCAGCCAGAGAAGCAGACAGACCGGACGGGAAGCTCCTGCTCACAATATCCCGCATCCGATGTGCATGTGCCCAACGCTGTGTTCGATTCTTACATAAGTGGCCCTCATGTGTGACAAACCCCGCCCTCGGTTGACGAGGCGGCTAATTAGAAATCAACAAAATAAGCTGCTTTCACAGCATGAATGGCAACATGAGGACCAGAGGAACATTTAATGCATACTGGGTGTTCATAGGATGCAGCCTTGCGTCGAAATGATCTTACAGATCATATAATAATAGTATAGTGTAGATGTAGATATTATAGATAATGACTAACCTCAGGATGCTCCAGTCACTCTAATAAACAAACACAACATTTAAATTGGATAAAAGTTTGCTTTCTTTGACTTCCATCCTAAACAAATCTCAAAATGAAAACGAAAGCATTGCCTATATGTAATATTATCGATTAAAAAAACTGAAAATAAATACATAAACAAACAACAGTGTTCTTATTAACTAAAGCAATTTAGAAAAACTAAAAATTGTTTCCAGGAAATGAAATAAAATGAAACAAATATTAGATGAAAAACAAATGAAAACTATAAATACTGCATTGGCAAGTAACTGAGATGAATAAGTACTAAAATTAAAACAGAAATTAATAAATTAAAGCTATCAGAATCAAAAACTAATAACAATGGCAAAGGCACATAATAAAATTGCTAAAAATTAAACTAAAATTAAAATAATAACTGAAAATATAAAAATAAAATAAAATTATCAATATATATATATTGATGTTTATATATAAAGTGTTTCTGTAACAAGCGCAAGGTTGGGGTTTCGATCCCCGGACACACATGATAGGTAAAAATTGATAGCCTGAATGCACTGTAAGTCGCTTTGGATAAAAGCGTCTGCTAAATGCATAAATTTAATTTAATATATATTAACCATCATACCCACTGACTTTTTTGTGTTTGTTTTCCCCTCCCTGTGCTCCTTGTCCTAGTTTTTCCCCATTATCCAGTTCCTCCCTTGTCTATTGATTGCAGGTGTTTCTCACTGAGTTCCTCGTTTAGCTCCCTATTTAAGTCCTGTGTTTTCCTGAGTTCTTCGTCCAGTCTTATACGTCAGCCCGATGGCCTATGTGTGTATTTCCCTGGTTTGGTTTACTAGCTACTGTCCACACGAACACCGTTATTTTTAAAACCGCAGCTTTTTCTATGAGGTTTGGGCATTCGTCCACACACAAACACAGTACCAGGTCACTGAAACCAACATTTTTGAAAACTCCTGCCAGGGCGAAGTTTTTTTTTTGGCTTGTGACATCAGAGCTTGCGCAGTGCTCTCTGCCAACTGGAAACTTTTTCAGGCTTCTGATTGGCCAACATGGCTTTCCGGTTGAGATTATATATATATGTGTATGTGTATGGCTGGTATTGGTAAAGTGGCTAACCAAAAACATTTTTAAATGGCACTTGATGCCCAAAAGGTTGCCAAACCCTGTTCTAGTGCATGTAAACTCAGATCAGCAAGATCAATACTAAATGCACTAGATGGATTATAATAACGCATCACTAACATAGTACTTTTAAAGGCAGAGGTAATCCATCTATATTCCTATAGACAGAAAAAGCCAAAGTGTGTCCTTGTCGCTCCAATCGAAGCAGCTGTGGACTCACTTAGCCTCCTCGCATCTCATTTATTTCACGTCAGTATAGCGGAAAGAAAAAAAAGTAGCATTTGTATCTTTTACCGGTTCGTCACTTCAGAAGGCTGAAGAACGTTTCTGCATGCAGATGTGCTGCGTGAAGTTTTGCTCGAGTCTTAAGAAGATCAAAGCCGCTGTCGCTCTCGAACTCGCGCGGAGTCACCGTGTGCAGTGCGGCGAGGAGGACGGAATCAGTATTCAGGACGCGCGGACGGAGGGAACGTGACAGGTTACGCCAGGAAGCATCGACAGTTATCTGCATCAGGGAGAAGGCTGAATGCAAACACACTCACTTGATGTAGCAGTCGCGGGTCTCTCTAGAGGACGACATCTCCCAGCCATTGGAGGGTCCCTGTGTGGACGGCCAACTCCCGGCGGCCTGCGGCGGACAGCAGGAGGACTTGATCCTCTGACTACAAGTCAAACACAAGACCACAGGGGTCAGGAGAAGATGACACAGACATTGAGCATGTTTACATGCACACCAGTAAGCTGATAACTCACAAATATCAGCTTATTAAAAGAACCAGTTTTCCCCGTTAACATGCACATCAGTAACCTGTCAACACAAGTAAGCTGCGTTTACATGACTTTATTAATAAATCAGGTTATTTCCCTGTAGTGACGTCAAAATCTAGTCATTTGTGTATCTAACTCTGATTATTCCATATGTTTGTCAGTTGGGATAAATAAAGCTTGCAACATGAAATTTACAGCTCACATCATCCTCTCATGAAGTCATATAGCAGCGTTTTGACTGAACCACTTCTACTTCTGCTGCATGAGATGAGAACACTTATTTTCTGAGTCATGAAAGTGTCTTTTTTGATATATTTCCTTCTTCCTTTACTGCAAAACTTTTGCTCTGTCTAGATGCACTTAAATCTGCACTAACGATGCGTTCCTGTTAGGTTGTTGTGAACACTTATTTTGACAAAGCGGGTTATTCAATAAGCCCGCAAAACAGAGTAAGAGGCAAAAAAAAAAACCTACCTGTGTCGACCGGGGTTATTGCCATTTTACATCCAATAAACGAAAATGGGGTTAAACCTCACGTGCGGTTTTCGGATTATTAAGATCGGCAAAAAAAAAAAAAAAAAGGAGAAACCGTGTTTACACTGTGCTTCATACAACACGCTCCATCTCAAAGCAGCTTCACAGTAATAAACGGGAAAATAACAGTGAGAATGTGGCAAAATTCATTTGTTTCAGTTCAGTTCAGTAACTGTCAATGCTGCAAAATTCAATCAATTTGACAAATTTAATGCAGTTTTAAAATAGCTCTACTATATTATCATTTGGCTTAATTCAGTTCAAAAGTTGATTTAATTCAGTTAAATAAACGTCAATGAATTGAATTTTTCATAATTGAATTTTGCAACAGTTTTAAAGCAGCTCTACAGAAAGTGTCAATATTCATCTTAATTCAGTTCAAAAGTTAATTCAATTCAGTTCAATAACGGTGTAAATGTTGCAAAAAAAATTATTAAACAAATACATACTGTACTAGCATCATTCCGCTTAACATAACTCAAATGATGATTCAGTTCAGTTCAAAAAAATAGTGTCAATGTTGTAAAAATTAATCAATTATGAAATGAATTAACCATATTGCCGTTCAACTCATTTCAGTTCAATGTTAATTCAATTCAATTGAATAACTGTCAATGTTGCAAAATTCAATCAATTATGAAACGCATTCCCAATATTGTCATTACTCAGTTCAGTTCAATATTGATTCAATTCAGTTCAATAAAAGTGTTAATGTTACAAAGTTCATCACTTATGAATTAAATTCAGCTCTACTAAAGACAATAGTGCCAGTATTCATCTTAATTCAGTTCAAAGTTGATTCGATCCTGTTCAATAAGTGTCAATGTTGCAAAATGAATCAAATATAAAACAAATATGATTCAGATTCAAAACAGCTATTCAGCTTAATTCAGTTCAATAAAAGTGTAGATGTTGCAAAATTCATCAATCATGAAACTAATTCACAATATTTTCATTATTCAGCTCAGTTCAATGTTAATTTAATTCAGTTAAAGTACAGTGTTAATGTTCCAAAGTTTAATTATGAAATAAATTCAATTTCAGGTCTACAGAAGACAGTAGTCAGTTGTACTGTAAAATAAAATTGTTTACCATGCAGCCCTACTCCCCACTATATTGAATATTGCTGAATCCATTTACTTTTGAATACTGAATGCAAAAAATAATAGCACATATATGGAGTTTTTTGCCTTAGACTGTGGGCTTTTTTCTCCTTTTCTCCTAAAGCTGCAGAATATCAACCGCTAACAGCCTGGACTTCATTTGTGACAGTGATTTAATTACATTTATTATGTAATGCAATCATCCAAGCCTCAAGATTGTCATGCTTCAGTCTTGTACGCTAAGAGCCGTGAAATTTATCTAATGCTGAACTGCCGGCAGATTCCTTAGAAAGCCTGATATCCAGTGGGCCGCTTGATCAAAGCCGTGTCAGACTGAGCTTCACATCATATAACAGATCACTGAATGCACACATGACTCACTGTATCAGTGTGGAGCTCAAGGGCAACATTTACACTAAAGTGCAGCAAAGATAGTTACAGAATCCAAACACCCACCTGAAGTCAAACAGAAATACAGAGGATCCATTGAAGCAAAACTGCTCCTTAGAATAAAAGCACTGGCCGCATGATTTAAGCCTTTAAAATAACATTTTAAATTATATATAGAAGGTTTATTATTATTGGTACAATTTTAGCTTTATATGTTTATTACTTACTCATGTAATTATTGATGCAATTGATGTCATTTTTATGAATCAGTGTTGATACATTATATATAGTAACTTACAAAATAAACACACTCATTATCATCAAAAAGTTGAACAATATCAACTATAGTTTTTCAGCAAGGTTTTAAAAAAAAAATAGTTTTATATTTTTTACTAAATGTAATGCAATGAATTTTTGATTAATGCAACCTAATCAATAGATACATTTTTCATTTTAAATATTTGATTACTTGCTCAATAGTTTTATATTTTTTACAATAAATATATATATCCATTTTATATATATTTGATATACTTGCTATTATATACATATACATATATATACATACATATATAATATATATATATAAATATAATATCTAATATCTATATATATCTATATATATATCTATCTCTATATATATATATATATATATATATATATATATATATATATATATCTATATCTATATATATATATATATATCTATATATATATTATATATATATATATATATATATATATATATATATATATATATATATATATATATAATAAAAAATACTCTGCATGTCATCAAAAAGCTGAAAAATATCAGCCATTTTTTCCTCAGTTATGCAACCCGGGCCTACTTAAAACCTGAAAGCAATTTTTTTTTTTTAAATCGATTTTATATAATGATATCAGAAAAAAACAGCAGGATGCAGACAGGAACATGATCTTAAATGAGCTGCAGTCTGTCAGAGAAACCTAGTAACTGAATTACAGTAATAAAATTCAAATGCTTAAAATGCCAAAGACGTCTTCCTCAACTGATGCGCACATTCAAGGGGAAAACCTTTCGGCCGTCTGAACCTCCTCATAGGATGAATGACAAAATGCACTTTTAGAAGCTTTTCTGACTCATAACGAGGTTCTTTGCATTTATTATTTAAACACACCTCCTGTAAGGAGCAACCGCACCATGATTATGTGCATTAGTCATGCAAGAAAGCACTGAAAACTCAACCTGGTTCATAATAAATGAACATTCAACCTACTGTTTTCTCAATATAGTCCTATATGCAGCAAAGTGTGTAATTTATTTATTGTTATTACATACAAAAATAAACGTCAAAATAGATTATATATAAAAATGTATATTTGAAATATGTTATTAAATGTATTTAAAAATCAAAACATTAAAATTATACAAAAATACTATATATATATATATATATATAGATATATATATATATATATCTATCTATATTATATATATAATATATATCAGTATAAGTATAGTAGTTTATTTATATAGTATTGTCACAGGCAACGTTTCATTTATGCACAGTATTATTCTGAAAACAAAATTATTCAGCAGCAAAAAAGCAGAGCCAGCTAATTGTGGAATGGATTTAAAACACAAGTAAAATGCATGACTATCTTACTGGAGCTGCAAGCATTATTATCAAAATTATACCATTTTATCTTTGATTTAAACAACACTTCAATATACAGTACAACTATAATGAGGTAAAACAAATAAACAAGCGTAAAAGGCTTGAAAGGCTTTTTTTTTTGTTTGTTGTGTTTTTTTTGTAATCCTACTGGTAGGTATTATTTATATCATATTGTGGATTTTTTAATGTGAATTTTATGTGTAGAGTTTTTGTATCTCACAGTCTGACCTGAACACCAGCAGTTCCTGTGAAGCCTATTTTTAGGACCATTTTATTTTTACAAAGCTGGTGTGACATGTCTTGAGATGCGAATTAAAAAAACAACCAAAAACAAAGCTACTGTATGACTTGGAAAATCATGCATGGGTTGTATGGGCTACCACTATTATATTTTCCTTTGTATGGAAAATACATTCTGTTGTTCTTTTCTTTGCAGAAAAAATAAAAATAAAAAAAAAAACGGTTTGGAATGACATGAGGTTGAGTAAATGGAAAATAATTTCTGAGTTTTTAAAAAAAATAATTTATGGGTTTAGTATTACCTGATTTGATGAGGAGTTAAAAACATGACCAAAATACTGATTTTCAAATCAGGAATATGCATAAAATAATGTCATGTCTGAAAACAGTTAATTGATTAAATAGTTAAAGGGTTACTCCATCCCTAAATGAAAATTGTGTCATTAATCACTTACCCCCATGTCGTTCCAAACCCGTAAAAGCTTTGTTTGTCTTCAGAACACAATTTAAGATATTTTGGATGAAAACAGGGAAGCTTGTAACTGTCCCATAGACTGCCAAATAAAATACACTGTCAAGGTCCAGGAAAGTATGAAAGACATCGTCAGAATACTCCATCTATCATCAGTGATTCAACCGTAACGTTATGAAGCGACGAGAATACTTTTTGTACACGAAGACGTGACAAAGACACTTTGTAGACGTGATTAAGCAGAAGGAAGCATGTGTTGCATACAGCACAGACATTAAAACAGATGAAAAGTTTTTAATAAGCAACAGATACTGAGGTGAAGTCATCACTTTCATCTTTAGAAAGCAAACAAAGCAGTCAACTCACAACGTCAAACACCGGGTCTTCAGCACAGAACGACAGACGATCAAAACACTCGTCCATGTTCTCCAGCAGCAGCTTCATTAACTCTGTTTTCTCACCGATGGCTCGTCTTTAACTCCGTTTCATGATGGGTAACCGAACCGGACGGAGAAACACAAGCTACTCAGAGAGCCAGGCATCAATAAATGATCACCACACCGTCGCACACTAGTGAGGGAACATCAGCTGCACAATTCATGAAGAGCACTAGGCAGCACAAGTGTTCAAATACCGTGGATTATTCATGTTTGAAGGCGGCGTATGTTACAGTTTACTGTATACATGTATGAAACTCGTGACGCTTATGAGGTGAAAAATGCATTGAGATTAAAAATAATTCAAACATCATGACTGAAGTAGTGATTATCCTCGGCATACAGTGATTATATCAAGCTAGATAGATGTGCATAGCTGTCAGTGGCGGGACTGCTTTGCATTTGCATTGTAAAAAGCAACGTGAAAACATTTAAAAGAGTAAAAGAGGAAGATTTTAAGACAAAGCGTGATGGACATTTCAAACACATTTATTATGAATCTAATCTGAATTCAAACTTTCTGCATCAGGGTTATTACAGTTAATTTAAACTAAAACTATAAAAAATTATTCAAATAGGTAAACTAAATAAATAAATACAATTATAATTGCATATATAATTTTGTATAAAGTATAATTAAAATTGAAATTTTATTTTCGGTAAGTTGCCAAGGAATCATTTCTCATTTTCACTTTGTTTAAATTGGTGTACAAAGATAACTAAAACTAAAAAAATAGAAACTATATAGGCATAGTTAAAAAAAAATACAAATAAATTAAAATATAAAAATAAAAGCTAACAAACTAAAATTTTGAACTAAAATTAAGATTAAATCAGGAAACAAAAATCATTCAAATTATTAATAAAAAAAAACAGTAACATCGATTGGAACTAGTTGAGGGTATTTTATTTATTTATTTATTTTTTTTACAGTCTTATTCATTTGTTAGCAATAATCTGATATTTTATTTTGTGACCATCACTAATTCAATCAAGTGATTTATTTTAATGGATTATCCAAAACTATAATGTAATCAAATATATGAAGCAGCATATAGCTTTATTAAAAACTGTTAAAAAAAAAAAAAAAACTACTTAAAAGAAAATTAGAAATTCTGCCCTTGCAACTATCAAAAATAACTTTAAATACTAAAAGGACTAAATATGTAATAAAAATGAATTAAAGAAATAGAATGACAAAATGACAAAAGCACATACAATTACTAAAACAAACTAAAATGAAAACTGGAAATTAAAAAATAAAAGCTAATTAAAAAAAATTAACAAATGCTATAATACTAGTATATAATTAATACTAAGACTGATGTGAAACATGTGGCCATGTGGTTACTGTGGTAAATCATTTCTGTCATTTCCTTCAACTGATGACCTTATGAATTTTATCATACAGATATATTTCACAATCCTTCTAGTTTAACAGCAGAGTGAAAGTCATTCCTTTGCTGATCGTCTTCAGGATTCACAGCACTGGAATTAGGCTACTCATAATATGTAAATGAAGGTAAAGCGGGGTCTGTTGCCATGGCAGCACAAGCCTCTGTCTGTCTGAGAGCAGAACGACAATCAAACGAATATCTAGTAATTAGTAGCCTGCCGTCTCTCCTGCAGCAGTGTGAATCCCACGGAGAAACTGTCCAGTGAACAACAGGGATTCACTCTCTGACCGACGGGATCCTCCCAAATCAAGCCAAAGCTCAACTAGCTGCTCATCATTTCACGATCAACAGAAAAACTAGTCCAACTACTAACAAACGTAGCTTCAACAAGGCAACATCTTCATAAATATCTGATGATATTAAGATAATAAGATAATATCCTCTTCACAATCACAAGTATTTATCTGGTACAAAAACACTGAAGTTCTCAGTTAAACAAACTGTTCATTAAATGGAATAAAAAATAAAAAAAACCCTCATTAATATAACCAAACTTAAAATAACGAAGCATACATCAGCATTTAAGAATATGTAATGTTTAGAATATATAATATTTAGATACTTAATTGCACTACACAAAAGAATATGTAAAATTAAGTATTGTTTAACTCTCTGAATCATTTTGAAAGAATCATTCAAATGAACCGATTCACTTAAATGAATCAAATATAAAAAAAAAAAAAAAAACAAGATTTTAATTACACAAGAGTTTTTCTTTTTTTTTTTTTAAAGATTGTTTTACTGTTTTTGCAAAAAGTTACTTCTGCTCACCAAGGCTGCATTTATTTGATGAAAAATATAGTAATGATGTGAAATAAAATCATTTTATTCATCAAGGACACGTTAAATTGATCAAATACAGTAATGACGTGAAATAAAATCATTTTATTCATCAAGAGACTCCTACAAAAGACTTCACTTTCAAATAAATGCTGTTCTTTTGAACTTTCTATTCATCTGTGAATCCTGAAAAATATTGTGCAGCACGACGATTAGAATGATTTCTGAAGATCATGTGACACTGAAGACTGGAGTAATGATGCTGAAAATTCAGCTGCGCATCACAGGAATAAATTACAGTTTACAATATATTCACACAGAAAACTGTTTTTTAAATTGCAATAATATTTTACAATTTTCACAGTATTTTGGAGCAAGTAAATGCAGCCTTGCTGAGCAGAAGAGACTTCTTTCAAAAACATACTTATTCCAAACTTTAGGAATTATTTCAATATATTACTTTTTTAAATATTTATTGTGTGTTGTATTAATTAATGTTATATAATAATGCTGCATGTTGCAAAAGAAAATGACGAGAAGCAGTGAAACTGCATTTTTGTTCCCATTATTTTAGCTAAAACGCACATCAAAATTCCCTCAAACATACACTGTGTTCGTTTGCAGACAGATATCGATTTTCAGCAGACGGCGGTAACGACTAGAGGCTGGTGTGGTTGACAGAATGCCAATATACTTTTACATAATATAATTATAGCATACACTGACAAGATTTTCTATTACCACAATATTTACACAAAAAAAGCCTTGAAAACTCTCCTCCTTTACACTTAAGCCATTATTACACAGTCAGCTGTAAAACAGTCTCCTCCTGGACAATAACGCCATTATACAAGCATAAATGTTTAATATCTTAGCCTGTGTCTGGCTGTAATTACTTCATCTTTTTGTTTGGTCGCTGAAGAGCCGCACAGAAGTAGGATTCCAGCACATGAAGCTGATCGTTCATGTATGCGCAGCATCAATAATTCAGTCCAGCGCAGGAACTCATGTTCCTCCAGTCACACACACACACACACACACACACACACACACACACACACACACGTCTCCTCCTATTCAACTAGGATACGTGTGCAAGTTGTGGAAAGCATTAGTGAGCATAGACTGAACAGACCCACACATTTGGGTGAATAAATCAAAAGTAGGGCTTCAGATTGTGATATGGACTAGTGTTAGTGAATATTAAACTGCAAAAGACTGCTATTGAAATATGAAGTCTGAACACAAGAACTTCATCTCCACAGCTGCTCTCAGAGTCAGCTCACTTATTATAATATTTAAAATATATATATACACATTTATCATCAGATATACATACACAGATGATCTTTACTACACCCTGCCAAAATAAAAGTTTCGGTTTACTTGAAGAAATTATGACAAAATGTATTACTATTGTACAGTAGAACGTAATTCTCAAAGTAATATTACTACAATTATTACAAAATGTCTTACTATTTACATTAAAAGAATTCTGAAAAAAAAATTATCAGTTTTAATTTTAACAGTAAACCAGCAAAAAATTCTAAATAAATAAATAAATAAATAAATATAATATATATAAAAATATATATAAAAATATATATATATATAAAATTACATTTTCATTTGATTTGATTTTAAAAGATTAATTAAGTCTTAATGGTTAATATGACAATAATACATTTGTATTAAATCAAATGTAGAAAAATTACAGACAACTTTTTTTTTGATAAAAATATTTTTAGGAGCTTATTATATAAACTATAAGCTTATTATATAAATTATAACTAAAATTTTATGAATTGATTAATCATGCTTCTGTAATTAAACCATTGAATGTTTAATTACAAAAATGAAAGCTGAAAATACATAATTTGGGGAAAATAAACCTTCTCAGGGGCCTAAAATGTAATTTTTGTTAAACTTAATAAATTGCTGTTAAATTCTATAAGCTTCATGATAAATTGGAATTAAACTTAAAATAAATAAATTGATGTTAAATTATATAAGTTTTGAAAAAAAAAAAAAAAAAAAACTAAAGAGACAATTTCTTAAAATGTAAAATATTTTATAGAGCTGTATTATTGTTACTTTTCATAAATTGTTAACATTTTATGAATTAAATTGATGAGACGTGCTTAAAATGGAAAACATGGAATTTGAGAGAAAATATAAAATGATCTAATGGTCGAAAGCATTGTCAGCCGGTAGATAACATTTATACTGTGGATTACAGCACATTTTTAAAATGAGACAAGAATAAAACTATAGTCTTCTCAAAAAACAGCCTCCCAAACTGGCACTTACAGTACAGACAGATTAGTTCAATGTAATGACAGCGATTTAGCCGTCGTGTCGCTCGAGACCCGATATCAGTAAAACCAGCACTAGCTTGTAGTAACTCATTTAGAAAAGCAACGCAAAGCAGAGGCATATTATAAAGCAGCATGCAGGCGGGATGATGTAACCGACAGACAGATGAAAAAACAAAACAAAATCACAGCTCCATCTCAGACAGAGATGATCGTCTGGGGAAATGACTCTGTGCTGCTACCGCAAATGGGTTGTTGTCAGGTAATATGCAGCTCCGCTTCAAGAACACTTCACAGTCGCGTCTGGAGACTAGTGTACTTCACTCAAGTGCTAATGATACCCAACCGTCAGGGACGACCACACCACTGAAACACGGATGAAAATAGCTTCAACTTAAAAATAAATGATATGAAAAGGTCATGCATACAATTTTATTTAAAAGTTTGGAAAAACATTTAATGGTAGAAAATTAATAGTTCATGGCTTTAATTATTTATAATCCATGCAAAACTTTCTATGTGGCATGGAAAGATTGAAGTGGCTCATATATATTGGTTCTAGTCCAAAAGCAACCTACATAGGCAGCTACCTTCTAAGGGAGCATCTGAATTAAAATACAGCCTCATTTGTGAGGGTTTAGAACACTACACTTGCAGAAATTGAAACACAAAGCACTTTTTCTCAAGGGCACCAAAGACTTTGTTTCTAAAAGTCACATGCACATAATCTAGTTTTAAAATCAAATTTACTGTGGAATGTGGAATGAAATCGAAAAAAAATTTAAAATAAAAGTAGAGATTAATTAGTGTTTAGTGATTATGTTGAGCTATTATTAGTGTCGGTGGAGTGTCTGGTGAAAACACTCATCTTAAATCTGAACAAATATATTGCATATGAATTTCTATATACGATTTGTTTCTATCAGGTGTTGTTGTAAATATATATATAACTGTAATAAAATCTTGTTTTCATGACAGATTGATTCTATATATATATATATATATATATATATATATATATATATATATATATATATATATATATATAATATATATATATACTATATACTATGCTACATACATATATATATATATATATACACACACACGTTCGAATTAATGTTAATTTAATTAACCACTGGTTTTAATAATAAATTTGTATTAAATAAAACACAGAATGCAGAAAAATTACAACAGAATTCATGAATAAATAAGTGTCAAAGGCACCATTTTTGTATTTTTGTATAAATGTTAATAATTTGACACTTAATTATTTGATTAGCAATCCTTTTTATTATTAAAAATTAATTAAACCATTAAAACAATATACAGAAAAAATACAACACAATTTAATTATTTGATTAGCAATCCTTTTTATTATTAAAAATTAATTAAACCATTAAAACAATAAAAATTTTAATCATTTTTTATAAATTATTTTGATTCAAGTAATTTTTATCTGCTTTTTTTTATTTCCTTGTGCTTGTCACAATGCATTCTGGGACTGTCTTTTTTCATTAAGCACACGTGTAACGCTGCCTTTTTGTTTGTTTGTTTTTTTTTGCCTAAAATGAGGTATAATTATGCAGCCTACTATTTGGAACAGCCTTCATGTCTGAAACAAGTCCATGATGCCTTAAAATGATGCCTACATAGGCAGCACACTATGTTTGGAACAGTGCAACTAACACTTTCTAAACTAATCTATTTAAGACTTTAAAGCTTAATGAATTTAACTGCAACATCATACTTTTATCATATTGTGTACTGTCTTAGGTCTAAAACACTTGCAATGCAAGTATCAGTACAGCTGCTCCAACTACACAAGTGGAATTTCACACACACTACGTTTGCATCCAAAGTTGTGAAAAATTGGAATATAGCATAAAACATTTATGAAAAATTGAATATTGCATAAAACGGGCAAAAAAAATGGTGTAGTGGTTATTGTTTAATAGTGTAAAGTTTGATTATAGAATATTGCATTTATGAAAAATTGAATATTGCATGAAATGGTTGATATACAAAAGGCAGCGTGTTGTAAAAACATCTAGCAGACAGTCGGATAAAATACTGACACTTTCCAACATTGCATAAATTTTGACATTTGTGGAAAAGAGATTGTCTAATTATGCAATATTTTGACCCTCACATGTACAACCATGAGATTCACGTTGGATTTTATGCATATATTCCAAGGAGACCTGTTTAACCCCTCTTCCAGATTTGTTCTTTTCAGAAAAGAAAGAATGCTCCTGCCACTTTGATAAACTGGTTCAAGTAAATGGATCAGTAATTTATTCATATGTAAATGTATTCCATCACTTAGTTGTAGTTTTTTTTAAATACTCTTGAATAGCTTAAGGGTTTTCATGTTTCTACGCATTCTGCCTCGTTTCTGAGCGCATTTTATCATGTACATTGGTTAGGAATCTGCATACCCTTAGCGGGAAAGTTCTCGATGCTTGATAAGATAACATATGATTATGAATGGGATCAAAACAATGCAACACCCAGACATTTGGTCAAGACACATAGGTGTGGGCCCCAAAATCAATTTTGCTTTTTAAAAGCTTTTTGCCTATAGGTGGACGGCTTTTAAAGCTTTTATCATGCTATTGCCATTTTCTGAAAGCTATGTCCACGATGAAAGAACAACCAAATTCAAACAAACGCAACACTTTAACTCGTTTGAGAGTTTCGTGTTTAAGCTAATCATTGTGCGTGTCTGTTCTGTGCACTTGCAACTCCGTTTCTTGCCATTCCCAAGATGACTTCAACACTTGTCCGCCAATAAAGTCATTGTGGTCACGCACACAATAACGTAACCTCCAGACGCTTCATTAATCTGAACACTTTTAACATTGAGCATGGGAAAATCTATTGTGGCTGCTTGAGCTCTATGCAAATATTCTTTGGATTTCCCATTTCCATCACTCTCTGCCTAACCGGCACATCAACTTGTTCCCTTTGTGTTCGATTACAATGAACGTGAAGGAGTATCTTGTGTTTGTGCTTCGTTAATGACTTAACACGGTGCTAATTAATGTGTTTTCTATATGGAAAAAAACAGATTTGATGTAAAAACGCTCGTTCAGTGAATCGCAGCCGCAGCAGGCAAACAAATGCTTTAAAATCTCATTCCCTTTGACAATTGGAACGCCAGGACAAGAGCATAACACATCTGCATTAAAATTGCACAGCCAAAAACTGATTTCCAAAACCTGTTTCTTTTTCCACTGTTCTTATAAACTGTTCAGTACAGATATTCTGTAAATGCACAGCATGTGTGCAGGTGGGCCTCATTGAGCGCAGAAACCATCAAAGTTTAAGAAAGTATTTTTTATGCGAGATATCCCAAATTTAACATGTCGAACAAGCTATTGCCACAGAAAAATTACAACGCACCTAGATTTTGCTAAACTGTTCTGTGCACTTGCACGGTTCTTCTTCTCGATTTCTGCCAAAATAAAGCCGAAATAATTCAATCTGACACCTTTAAGACCATTAATTCGGACTTTGCTGCACTATCCTTTTAATGACACCTTCAGAAAGCAGGCATCAGCAAAACCATGCATCTTTTCATTCTCAATTTATTAAAAAAAAAAAAATTTGTGTTTGGAAAAAACGAACGTTTTTAGGTCCATTTTTGCTGACTAAAGTTATGATGAACAACTGCGTGATGAAAAAAAGTACATTTTAAGCCACAAGGCACTATTTTAATGACTCAACAATTTTCTTTTTTTAAAAAAAAAAAAAAAGGCTGACAAAATGATAAAACCCAAAAAGTACTAGCACAGTCTAAATTTTTTTTTTTTTTTTCTGAGACAATGAACAAGAAACTAAATATGATAAAACCCAAAATTTTTATTTTTCACTGGAATAATTTTATAATTTTTTTTTTTTAATTATTTTTAAGAAATATTAACTATATTAAATATATTTTTATTTAAAATAAAATAACTAAATTTTAAAATTAAAACTATATATTTAAAAAAATAAATAGCTTAATAAAACAAATGACAAACAACAAAACAACTTTATGGAAAATAAAAACAACATTAAGTCCATATGACATGTGCACTACATCTTCTGAAGTCAATCAAATATTTTTGGCAAGATAATTAGTGAATAATGACTAAAATATCAGCATATGGGTTTGGAACAACATGACGATGACAATTTTCAGTTTTGGAAACAACTTTCCTTTTAACAGCTTGCATGCATTCCATTTTATAAAATCTTCTAGTCTCAGTGATCAGGTGAGCAAGTGTTACCCAAATGATTTCCGTTTTAAAGATGTTAAGATGAAAACATGCAGCACAAGATCCACAGACATCAGTCTTGTTGTTGTTGGTCAGGGCTGTATCTGCTCCTCCTGCGTACTCTAATCTAGACTCTATTCTCAGCACCGCTTCACTTCAGCAGAGACGCATGAATTAAAGATGATGCTTTCATAACTCTCCAAAAGTGCTGCTTTTCATGCACTGTCTCAGAAATAAGGAGGAGGGGTTTTTTAACTTTTGAGCATATTTTCAAAGTTGTTAAACAGCCTGATCTGCGGCTGGAAGCTTTTACTCTGGAAAATACAATCAAGCATTTGCCCTTTGGTGATATTGTCAATTTAATGAATTTAGTTGATTATGTTAATTTAGTCCCCCGAGTCTGCTTTTTTTCTCTCTCTTTTGTTCGCAGCAGATTAGGACTGCAGCAGATTACAGTTCATAAGAACAAGATCAGCAGGATGGCTTATAGTAATATAATAATAATTATACTATATTATATTTTATTTTATTGTATAGTTAAATTTTTTTTTTTTGTTTTGTTTTGATTTTTTCATTTTTTTTTTTTTTTTTCATTTTCATTTTAAGTAATTTTGTTGCATCATTTTTTTTAATTTTAGCTTTAGTTTTTTTTAGTATTTCAAGAAAATAAATGAAATGTAGTGTCTATTTACACTAAGTGCAAAGAGCCCACCTTGTTGGCAGATGCTATTTACACTAACTCCGCCCACCAACGTGTGATTGAGGTGCTTTTTGACGTGATATTGACCCGAGTTCGAATCCCGCATTTTGCCAAACTTTTTTCTTCTTTTACGAATCTCATTAAAATGGAAAGGCATTTATTATTAAAATAAGAAATATCGCAATAGTATTTTTACGTGATACTGACGAGTTCGAATCCCGCATTATAGCATCTATATATATATATAGTATCTATAATATATATATATATATAAATATATTTGCTTATTTTATTGATACAGTCACAAAATTTTGGCCAAATTGTGCAGCCCTACACACAAGCACAGCAAACCAGGATTACAAAAAAAAAAAAAAAAAAAAAAAGGTGTAGATAAAACCCTATATTTAAACCACACTAAAAATATATATATATATATATATATATATAAAATTCCTCAAATTGTAGCAGCTCTAAAGGAAAATCCTCAAATTGTTAGCTCCTAAAGGAAAATCATACTCGAAAAAAAAAAAAAATTCCCATGTTTTCCATATATGTACGCCGAGTGTATATTCCTCAATTTCCCATAGTGTATATTCCTCAATTTCCCATCTTGATAAAATAAAAAAAATCTAATTGCAATGACTTGGTTCGGAATGACTGGAAAGTAAATGGAGAGTAAATAATGACAGAATTTCCATTTTTACAAACTCTGCTTATTAAAACATTAAACCATAAAAGGGTTCTCTGCAGAATTTGAACATTTTGCGAAACATTTCAACATGAACATAAACTATGTCCCATGCATCACAAACCATCAGCCGTTCCATTTAAACTTCCACCACAGACACATCTTGGTTAAATATCCTCACAAACTCACATCAGTCCACAACAAGCAGGCCATTCACACAAACACAATCGCTCTTTCACATACAAAGCAAACGCAGAGCTGCAGCATAAAATAAAGAGCTCTTCTATACATTTATAATCTGTTTAATACAGTGTGATTATTTTGGAGAATAAACAGGCTTTCATTACGAGCACTGGATGGTGGCGATGATGCCAGCGAGATCCAGGGGCCAATCCTTTAGGAGGATTAGCTGGGATAAAATCAAGAAAAATCAAACAAGCCAAACAGGTTATGGAGTTGAGAGTCACAGGATGAAATAAGCTTAACCGGACAGCACTGCGCATGCACACGGCTTATATGTTACGCCACTGTATGCATGGACACAAATTAAATCACAAAACACCATTCTCATCAGCAACCTGGGCATGGGCTTTATAATGACCCACAGCAATATACACAGAGTAGAGCGGCTTATGTCTTCATATATAATACAATTACAGAGAGAAAGCTACACAAAAATGATTGAAATAATGTGATTTCATTTACTATAGCAATATATGCTGTGTGTTATTTTTTTTGTATAAGTGAATAATAAATGGATAAGAGTTACAATAGGCCTACTTGTGTTTCATCAATATATTTTGTCTACTGTTGCCACGGTAACCTCTAAATCTACAAATCTGCTTAATCAATGGATAATGTATACATTTCTGTTCTTTTAAAAATACTGAATTTATAAAAATACTATGTAAAAAAAATAGTAGCAAACTATAAATATTTATTCCTAATTAGAAATGTGCACATTACATTAAAGCTTTAATTTATATATAATATTTATTTAAATACTATGTAAAAAAAATAGTAGCAAACTATAAATATTATATAATATATATATATAGATATGATATAAAAATTATTTTGAATTAATAAATTATATTTTTTTTAAATATATAAATATACATATATATATATGTGAATAGCTTAAACAATAATACTTTATATAAATATATTAGTGTATACATACTATAAAATATTTTCTATAAAAACGTTAATGCCCTGGCAGTGGGAAATAGCTTTGGTTTTATATTAAATTTGATTACATTAATGTAATAAGTTGAGATTTACAAGAAATATTTTAACTGCAAAGGAACACTGCTGTAAAAAAGCACATTATTTGTTTAAAGTGTTTGCAAACCAAATGTTATTGCACTTTTGTTCATATAGCAGTACTTTTAAATGAAAAAGTGCACAATACACTACTTTTGAATTCATTATTGAATTTTGTGCATAATGTGATAAATCGTAATTAAATCACAGAAAATCATGCGAATATTCGCGATAAAAATTAATCGTTGCCCAGCACATATAGGTATGCTAAATAAAAATAAATATGTACGAATAAATGAATAGATGAATAAATTACATATAAATAACTGCTGAATGTTTATATTTATATAATATAGTTTGCCAACTGTTGCTACAGTAATTTCCAAATCTACAAATGTGCTTAATCAATGGATAAAGCAAATTTAAAATACTGAATTTATATTAAATACTATGTAAAAAAAAACTGTTTATAAATAAAATATGCATATTAAATTAATATATTTTTAAATACTTAATTTATATTTAATATTAATTTTATTAAAATTGTTTTTTGTACATATAAATTTTCATTTAAATGTTTTTTATTAGAATAAATATTATGTAGCCTATAAAAATAAAAATAGCAACATAAATATTTATTTAAAAAAATAAATTTTTATTTGTAAATATATATTGTGTATTTTTTAATTAGAATGGATATTTTATATATTTAAATATATATATTTATATATATATTTATTTATGTATATGTATATATATATATATTTTAGGTAAATGATATATTTGAAAAGCCTACATTTCAGAGAATATAGTTTGTTGCTACAGCAACCTCCAAATCTACTGCTTAGTCAAAGGAAAACGCGCAGATTTGGAGCACTGCACTGTGAAGTGATTGACTGTTTCTGGAGCTTCCAGATGCAACATTCAGCATTATTCCTCAGTAAAAACGCGTTTGTGGACTTTGAAGTTTTTGTCTGTTTTTGGTGATTAAAGATGAGAGGTTAGGAGTTGTTAGTAGGTAAGAGAGGAGAGGAGAGGAGAGGAGATGCGACAGCGGCGTTATCATCAGTTCCCCTGACATCACTGCTGCATGTCTCCATACCGCTGACAATCACTCCATGCGTTATGAACACGTGAAGAAAGTGAACTGGTGTGAATGACTGCGTCTCAGACTCACCCTGCTAGTTTGGGTATCCTGACGAAGCTGAACACGTCCATGATTCGGATCGCCTCCGAACTCACTTCGATTCCATTCCGCGAACGTCTCGGTGTGAATCGTTTACAAAATGAACGCGTCGGAGGTTTCCTCAAGTCCGCGCAAGGGTCTCCTGCATGGCTGCGCGTTTGCGTGAAACCCGATCCGCGTTCCCCTCAGATTTACATCATCCTCCGCGGCTCGAGATGCCCTCGGCCAACTTTATTCAATTCCCCATCGCGGAGGAAACCGATGGAGGAGAGGCTGAGCGGAGGAGGAGAATCTCAGCCGATAGATGCTCCATCTAATCTCAGATGTCCATTTATAATGAATGATCTCGCGACGCGTGCAAAGGTCAGCGTCATCGCGCGACGCGAGACTGGAGGGGAATGGAGAAGCGCGTGGGTGTTCCGTGGAGGAGGAGGAGGAAGATAGAGATGATGAGGAGGAGGAGCAAATAATGCGAGGAGAGAGGAGAAAGTTATTAGATGAGCAAAGAGAGAATAAACACCTGTGCGCGCACGTTCTAATCTCTAAATGCGTCAAGGTGAGAAACACACACAAACGCCCAAAAAATTGGGTTTAACCAATTGGCGTGAGTTTGGGGCGGGGCTATTTGTTAGCGTGGCCAATGGCAAGCGGATTGTTTGTGAAACCTTTTAGAAACCTGGCTTAAGTTTTGCAAATTTCCTTTGGTGACCAGGGGCCCGTTCTTCATACGTCGTTTATTAAATCCGAGATGATATTCATATTCAATGTAATTAGCAATTCATTTAATTTTATATTTAAACAGATTTGTTACGTGACAGCATTAATTAAAGTTTTTTAAGAGTCAAGATCATGTCTCCTGCACTCCATCAAACCACTCCCATAATATCTGTCATCACTAATGCACGACTCTACATTATCTGTATAGCATCTGTGTATAGCCTTCTACACACTGCACGATTTTAATAATCCTATAAGATCATTGCTGGTCACACTGTGCGACATGGATCTAATACACATGGGTACGACAGGCATCCAGACCAGGGATCTCCAACCCTGCTCCTGGAGAGCTACTGTCCTGCAGATTTCAGCTCCAACCCCAATCAAACACACCTGAAGCAGCTAATCCAGGTGTTCAGGGCTACTTGATAATTACAGACAGGTTTGTTGGAGCAGGGTTGGAACTGAAGTCTGCAGGATGGTAGCTCTCCAGGAGCAGGGTTGGAGATCACTGGTCTAGACTGTAGGCTACGATGATGACTATTGACTCGTAGGCTACGACGCACGTTTCTATAGAATAATAAAACGTCATTAGCATGCACTAGTGCTAAACAAAAAGAGTATAATGAATCACATTTTTTGGCAGAAGTAGGAGTGGCGAAAGTTGAAGGAATAAGAGCTTGGGGTAAGCAGTTTTATGTTTTAGAGTCATGTCACACTTTTACTGGTTGTTCAGTAAACGTGGGTCGTAACTGCAAACACACTGTGCGATGATCATGCTGAATTTCTGACACTGCCAGAAAATTATTGTAGGCTATCTTTGGTCGCAAGACTGTGACAATGGCCTGTATATGTTAAATGAAACAAGAAATAACAAAGTGAAAAAAGAACTGTAAATTATTTTAAAGCCTATTGTTTGAATAATTTGTAACTATTTGTACTTGTTTATGGACATGATTTTCTTATTGCTTTCCCTATTTTATTATTTTTTTATTGTCTTTGTTTATTATTATATTTGTTTTGATACAATTTATGTATTTGCCCTTGTATGTTCGTCGTTCTAAAAATTGCAATAAGAACGTAAACAATAGCGCTCAACTGTCACGATGCTACTGCTGCTGCTATGGGGAAGGAGCGAGGAGCAAAGGAGTGAGGAGACATAGTGGAATCCGTGAAGAAAGTCTTATGCTACTGCTGCTGCTATGGGCTCATCCCTATACCCTAATCCCTTCAAAGGGTTTACCCTCCAGAGTGAGAACTTCAAAGGGTTGAAGGGTGTAGGGGACCAAACAACAGTTTCTTGAAGTGCCCTTCTGCATCCTCATCACGTGAACACACGGAGGCACGTCATCATGCAAAGAATCTGCGCAAAGGATCATGGGAGCCGGAAGTGTCCATCAGTTGTACCTTTCGAAATCCTTCATTCTGAAGGGCCCTTTGAAGTGGCCAGTTTTGAGCACTTCGGTTTGGAATGACCCTTCAGTATGGCGGCCATGATTGTTTTCACTCCGAAGTGCCCTTCGGAGGGCGATATATCCCGTTTGGAATGTACAGAATTTTCTCCATTATATGACTTGTATGAAGTATTTCCTGTATTTGGCCCAAGTGTTCAAGTGAGAATGAAGACCACAAGTGTGGGTCAAACAATTCATTACCTGATGGGACACACTTATAGTGTTGTAAAAATGCAAGCTTTATTTTTAATTTAAATTAAATAGCACTCTATTCATATTGAAATGTTAATTATTTTTTCTTTTTTTCCTTTTTTTTTCTCCATTTCTGTACCCTGATGGAGTTTGGGTTGCTTGCCACTGTCACATTGGGCTTGCTTAGTAAGGGTTTAAAAAATACTAAATATTCAGTAATGTTATCAATTTGATGGTACTGACAATATCAGATGAGAATAAATTTTAAATGAATTGAGCTGAATAATTAAACTGTCTTCTGTAGAACTACTTTTTTTTAACTGAATCAAATTCCTTTCATAACTGACAAATTTTGAAACATCAATAATTTTATTGAACTGAATTTAATCAACATCCAGATGTTTTAGATTGATTACGTTTGTGTTCATTGTTTTTTTATATGTTTATGGATTGATTTTATTTATTTATTTAGTAACTTTGGATTTTTGAATTTATGTGAATAAACGATTAACTGGAGTGAGCTAACACTATTACAGAAAATCAGCTACTTCTACTTCAACTTTACTTCTACTAAATGATGAATAAAAATGCATGAGGTGTTTTTGCTTTATATTTGTATTCCAATTTATGAAGGTGCTGTAAATTTAATCGTTATTCTTGTAACATATTCATATTTTTTACATATATAGAAGGTATTTTAAGTGGAAATGAAAAAAAATTGTCCTAACCCTAATCAAAAGGAGATTTAGCACTGAAAATGTGTTTTTTATGTGGAAATGAAAAAAATTGTCCTAACCCTAATCAAAAGGAGTCATATTCACTAACATTGTTAATAATCTAAATGTGAATCAGAGTATTAGATGGAATCAGAAAGTGGGATGAAAGTCATTGAGGAAACATTATATAATGTGTCATAAAGCAACAGTTGAGTATTAAAATTCCAGTGTGGGGAAATTATACCTTTTAAGCGACGAAGTATGCCATGATGGAAACCTTCATTTCCACTTGTAGAAGTGATGAAAAATGACTCTGCAGGTAGAAATGACTGTGCATTGGCCTTCAGCTCAAATCATTACTACATGTGCACACAAATACACACATGCAAACAAAGGCTGCTTAGAAGTCAGTGTGATGTTGCCTCTTTGTGGTGTGTTAACAATATAATTTCTAAGAAATAAAAATATTTAATTTCCAGACTAGATACATTAATTTATAATGTATATATCTAGTTCATTAATGAACTGAAAAAAATTAGGTCTTTGAAGTTATTATAAGAATAAATAAGCTATGAAATTGACATTAGTCATGTGTTACTCCAGTCAGGATAGTGCAAAAATCTGCAATTTCAGTTTTAGCAACATAAGATATATTCAAGTTCAACCTCCAGCTCAAATTTCTCTGACAGCAATAAGAAAAACACTCATACATTTCATATTCTGATTATATAAAGTTGCAGAACACGCATTTGTGTGCATTGGGCTACTGTGTGTGGATTGTGTATTCATTGAGTATTTTTTTTTTCTTTATTGTAATGCATGTGCCACACCTTTCTGATTATGTTTGGCTGCTAATACATCACTGATGTCCCACATGGGATTACTAAAACATCTGTCTGTCTGCCTTTGCTGTGAACTCCAGCACAAAGACTCTGTATTGGTGTTCAAATGAGTTGTTGTTGTTGTTTAAGGCAAAACACCCCATGTAAAAGAGGTTTAAAAATATAATTAATAGATATTACCATGATATATGAACAAACCCCTCTATAAAAACCTTCAGAATATAGAGAGGAATAAAACTGTAAATGCTGCTGAAGTAGAGAAAATAAATAATTAGAAGTGTATTTTGTGTTTTCACTTTCCACTATATAGTCTGAAGAAAAATATGTCGTGGAAGCAAAAATTTCAGTTGTGGAGTAAAAATAGAGTAAAAATGTCTGTTGTGTCTTGTCTTAATGCTGAAATTAATCATGCTTAAGTCATATTTATTTGTACCCAAACAAAAAGTTTATGTGAAGCATTCATATAGTTTTTGATTTTTAAGTTTATGTATAGGTAAACATTTATATATACAGTAGTATATTTATAGTCAAAATCTGTCAGTAGGTTAGTTGTGTATAGGTTTATACTGTTTTGTTTCATTGTTGTATGTCTGTATTTATGTAGCACCTTTGTGAGGCACAACATTTCGTTCCACTGTATGTCCACACATGTAGCGGAATGACAATAAAGCTCAACTTGAACTTGAACACTGTCTCATTACAGTAGTGGAAAGCCAAGAAAATGTGTCAAAATATGTAGGTCACCATAAGCTAAAGATTTTCAGACATCCATCACAACACACAGTCACACAGAGCTCAGGATATACTGTAAATGTGCGTCGGTCAGACGTCAAATAGGAACGTTTGGGAATATTAAGGTCACACTCTGGACTCTCCCCTAAAACCAAAAGCTGCTGATTTCATTCATTTACCAACTTGGACTCTTTAAATCCATCCCAGCTTAATTCAGCAAGCACTTGATGGGATGTGTTTGATGTACTGAAGAAACTCTCAAGTAAGCTAGAAGACGTGGAGGGAAAATCTCTCCAGGGATTCAGGTTAGTGCTTAACTTGACAGACAGCTCAGTATTTTAGAGCTCAAATAATGAAGTAATTGTTGCTTGTATTTGAACTAGAAGTCAAATTGACATATCTAACTATCCCCAGTTTCCACATTTTATAATAAAAGTAAAGTGATGTCTGGTAATTATGCGGTGAGCAAAACAACTGGCACGAATGAAAACTTTCATATTTGATGAACACTTTTGTTTTCACAAAATTAAAACTTGTATTAGAGCTTAAAGTTTATCAACATACATGAATGAGGCACATCCTGGGATGCTTTTAAACACTACTGAACATCTGCGATGAGCACAAGATGATGCTTTTACTTCACCTCTGTTACGACTCATTCATTTCAAACTATTAATTTAATTTAAATTTTGTGGAAAAAAATTCAGAAGCAGGCACACTTTATTTTTGTCTGCAAAACTGCATCTAGGCTCAAAGATTTTAAAGATCTTGAGAATCAATTTCAGTGTCGAAACAAGAACAGGCAAATTGTCCCTTAATTATCGTTACCATAATAATGCACATTATTTGAATGTCTAAAAATTATATATATACATTAAGCACAAAACTGTATTTTCTTGCTTCATTTGATTTTGTTTTGAAAACCAATATAGACATCTCAAGATAATCTTTCTTATAGCAATAGAGTATGTGTGTGGATTTCAGAAAGATCAAATGATTGCTCATGCTCAAGTTAAAGTACGCTCTTTAAACACACATTATCAGTCAATGTAATGCATTTATGCATAACACCCGAGAGAGGTACGCAAAAGGGAATCATTTTTATCACTCAAAGTGCCAACTAACCTGTCAATTAAATAACCAGTTTCCCAGCCAAAGAATGCCCTGCATTGATCTGCACTAAATATAACGACAGATCAGTACTGAACTAGACACACTGTTCACATATTTGTCAGATTAAATATTTAGCGCTCTCCTGTTTTGGGCAGTTAAAGTTATTAGTTGAATCTCTTATACAATCTATTATGGTTTGAAACAGAGAGAAATTATGTGGTTCTCTATAAAATGTACTTGATTTGCGGTTTCCTTCATAACAGGAATTTCTCTAAATTAATGTAATGCCACATTTTTCCTCTCTGGGTTTCACTATTATAAGTGACCTGGCAAACAAGGTTTCTGCAGGTTTATGAAGGTCAGTTTAAAACTTTTTAAAGAACTTTAAAGAAGACCATAAAGAAAAAGAGCTGTATTAACAACAGTTTGAACAACTTCATAAAGTTGTTCAAAAGTTTTTTGAAAATACAATTCCATTACTTCTTAATTCATTTTACAAAAACACTAAACTAGACTATGGAAATTTAAAAAAGAACAAGTATCTGACTTTGAGGTATATGTGTTATATCTTTAATGCTTTATCTTTTTTATGCAGTGCATGCAACATTTAATACCATGATTTCATGAATTTAAGACTTTCTGCTCTGATTTAAGCTCTTAATTTGTACTAGACTTTTAAGGACCTGCCGAAACTTTATATTGGTTAATTTCTTTAAAATTTAGTTTAAAACTGTCCAAAATCACAGACTTTCACTAGAAAGGAAGACAAAGCTTGTCTAATAACATGGCAGACACAACAGACGCTGATTTGTGAGCATCATTTTTAAGCAGAGATTAGCAATGCGGGTGAGTTACAGAGAAATGGTTTCTCAGAAAAACTTTACTTGACTCTGCACGTTAAATGGGATAAGACAAGAAGGAATTATACACATTAGCAATTATATAAGAAAAAGCAAACAAAATGAAGGCGTAAAATTGTCACATGGGCCAAAGACAAGCATTCACATTCCTCTGCTGACTATCAAAACACCCGACAACAGCGGCGCTCAACCGGTGGAGCTCAGAGAAAAACTAGGCAAACAAAAAAATACAACTAACTGAACAATCATGACCAAACAAACTGACCTCCAATATACATTTACATTAATTCAGCACATGCTTTTATCCAAAGCAACTTACAAATGAGGAATGCGACAAGCAATTCATCTTCATCTTGTTGATGTCAAAAGTTGTGCATCTAATCAAACTCTAACGCATTCTGGCAAAAATTCATCAGAATTAGAGTGATGTCAACTTGAACAGTTTGTGTTTCACCCTCATTCTCAAAAACATCAACAAAACTATACAAGATGAAAGAAAAATGCACTGTAAAAATGAATTGCTGTGTCTTTGTAACTGCAATTTATAAGTGAAAATTGTCTCTATACCTTTTTTTTTTTTAAATCAGTGTACAACACACAAATAACATCTAATATGGATACACTTAATGGGAATAAACATGGTTTATCAATGTGTTTTGTGCTGTGAGCATGAAAACATAAAAATTTAGAACCTAAAGGTCATTCATTTTAACAAATTCATGGTAATATTAATTACTTTCAATGATTGTTTTCAATGAAAGTTAATATTATTATTTTTATTTTATTTGTTGTTTTTTGAAAATGTTTATATTAATTATTACTTAAAAATAGCAAAACTTTACAAATAATTACTAAGAAATGGCAACACAGTAACACCTTGAATCAGGGTTGCCAGATCTGTAAAACAAAACCAGCCCAATTGCTCATCAAAACTAGCTCAATCATGTTTTTTCCCCACAGTTGGAAGCTATTGACAGTGGTCCCCTTCATCTTAAGATAATTTCTGGAAAACCACTTTAACCTGTGGACTCCAAAATCAACAGTATAAAAATAGCCAAATTCCTTGGAAAAGACGCAGACTTGGCAACCCTTCAGGGAATTTTAAAAATTTTAAGTATAAATCATTTTTTTCTTGTAAAACATATCCTACTTCGATAATCTTAAAAACTGAAGAAAAAAAATGTTACAGTGTCAATTAACTATTTTGATTCTTATGGAAAATCTGAATAGTGAAGAAGAAAAATAAAATCAACCACCACTGATGAAACGCATGCATTATTGAGTTGATTTTTAACTAAAACTGCCAAAGCCTTTAAAAGCCAAGCATGCAAAATGCATGAAATCTGCTGTAAACTTCCCAGTGCAGTAGACACAGAAAAGCATCTGTGTGATAAAAGCTTGAAGGAGAGTCACTGAACTTACTGAATGACAGTAAAAACATCGAGTTCTTCACTGGGCTCGGCGTCTTCAGCAGCCCGCGCTTTGTTTTGCTGTCCCTTTGGCATACTTTATGCTTTTAGCAAATCCTTCTAGTGACTTCCCTGTGTCTTATGGTGAAATCTTAACATCTGAGCCAGCCTGGATAAACCGACAAACTAACTCCTCGCTCACTGTGTGCCCCGGTCTGGGTGTGTGAGGGACGAGCCCTGAGGCGGAGAGAGAGAGAGAGAGAGACTCAATAATGAAACACCATCACATTACGGGCCAATGCATCAGTAAGCCACAGGGATCAATGCTTCCAGCTGCCGTCTGATTGGCTCTGGTTGTGAGTGGAGAGAGAGAGAGAGAAAGGACAGATAGTGCCAGCAGTAGAAACAGCAGCGGTTCGATATTAGAGTCCCACACCAAACACATCAGCAGACACTGTATTACAGAAATGAGCCACTCCAGGACGCACTACAGTGATTTTAGTGCAGGTCAAATGGACACAAGCTTCAGTGACTGATTGCTTTTATGAGATTGCAATATTATGAAAACACCAATATTAAATGAACAGATAATTGGACACGGAACACAGGGCTGACATTACTCCCCCCTTCCGGAAGGCACATCCACACGCCCCACAACATCCAATGGGGAGGGTGGTGGTGGGTGCTCTGGAGGCCCCTCAGGACAGACACGGGACAACAGGCCTCCATAGCGGTACCCATTCTGGGACCCATGGCAGAGCAGACAGTTCAGGAGGCCATGGCGGGACAAGGTACAACAGGCCTCCAGAGCGGTACCCATTCTGGGACCCATGGCAGAGCAGACAGTGCCACGTGGGCCGACTCTATTAAGTGGGATTGACTTGGGTGGGCTTTACTTGGGATGGATGTGGTTGGGCTGTACGTGGGAATGAATCGGGAACTGTGGCTCTCCTTGGGCTTGACTTGGGAACTGGATGTGTCCTTTGTTTGGATGGAGGGCCTGGAGCTCTCTCGGCTAAACTGGAGCCCTCCTCCTTGGGCTGGACGTGGGAACGAACTTGGAGCCCTCTCCCTTCTTGGGATGGAGCCCTCTGTGGCTAAACTGGGCCCTTCTTGGGATGGACGTGGGAACTAGAGCCCTCCCTGGGCTAGATTTGGTGGGGGGATGGATCTCTGTGCTAAGGTCTTGAATTGGAGACTGTGGGACTGTATGTGTTTAAGTGTGTGATTTGGGGGTCTGTATGGGTTTAAATTGTGGACTGTGGGTTTGGATGTATCTGTGTCATGGGTTGGAGCTGGTGCTTGACTGTGGAACCACCGGTGGGCTTGACTTCGGAACGGCAAGCGGGCTTGAGAATGCCGTGGCAGGCTGGCTTGAGAAGGCAGGGGGCGGCGGCCTTGAATGAGGAATGGCCAGCGGGCTAGACAACAGGCTGGTTCTGGCTCGGGGCTGGACACTCTCCAGACAATGGAGGATCCCTTCCCTCCAGCTTAGTCCCTTGGTGTCTGGGAGGAACACGGGGCGATGGTAGTTGACCCTGTACCAGAACAGATAGTTGGTGGTGGCGTCCTCTAATGGCGTCACCGCGGCGAACCCACAGAACTCCCAGGCATACTCGACGAAGGGGAGATCCCTACAGGCTAGGGCAATGAAGTGTGTGGCAGTTTCCATGCCGTGGGGAGAAACACACAGGAAATCAAAAGACTATTCAAAAAACGAAAACAAAACAGGGAGAAGGGGCGCCGCTTACTTTCTGTTTTGGTCCGTTATTCTGTCACACTTCGCTACTGTGAGGAGCACGGAGTGAGGAACAAGGAGACATGGAGTAAACTTAACTAACAGACTTTAATAATATCCAAGGAACCAGGAAATCACATGTAGCGGGGAAAGACGACATTCAATAACAGACGAAGAACTAAGAACAGGAAACACTTTAAATACACATGACATAACGAGGGGATGACGAGAAACACCTGGGAGCAACAAACATAAAGAACATGAGAGAATGCTTGATTAATGATTAACTTAACCAATGATTAACTTGAAACCTAAAATAACTAAAACTTTAACTTAACCAATGATTAACTTATATTAATAATCAATAAAAAATATAATAAAATAAAGCAATATATTTCCAATAATGACATCAGTAATAATAATAATAATAAATATAGCTAAATTAATATATTATTAATCAATATATTTTATATTATGATATAGCAATATATTTCCAATAAAAGTTTTTGCTTGTAATATAAGCGTGTATGCTGTGTATATTTATTATGTATATATAAGGAACACATGCATGTATACATTTAAAAAAATATGTTATGTTTAATATTAAATATTTTTATATATATAAAATATAAGAATATAAATATATAAATAATACATGTAAATATTTTCAAAATATTTACTGTATGTGTATGTATTTATATATACATAATAAATATACACAGTTACAATACATATAGTATGTAAACAAAAACTTTTATTTTGGATGCGATTAATCGCGATTAATTAACAGCACTAAAATAAATTACAGGTAAAAATACAACTAAAAATGATTGCTTACTCAACATATAAAGTTTCCTATACTAATATTCATGGGAAATATTAAACATTTAAAATGACAACACCATAAAACAACTGTTGACATGATATGAATATATTTGATATTAATCATTACATAACTATTTATTGAACACTGGTGTGTTTCTCATATTGCAGTTGCCACTATTTTATAAGAGCATTAAGTCATGTGAGGACAAGCTTTAAAGTGATTTTACCATGAGAAAGTAAATAAATATAAGTGAAAATCTCTTGGCTTCATGTCTCACTGTGGTAAAATCACAGTAATTATTTCTGATGTTGTTGTTTTGTATTGTATATGCCACTGATTATGTAAGCCAAATGCACTCATTTCAATGTTTTAATCTGCCGCACTGTCCATTTGTATTCAGTAATGAAGCGTGAAATATGCATAATGTGACCTTTCTGTCATTTCTGCCACAGGGACAAGAAAATATGCATATGCAATATATAAACTGAAGACAAAATATATAAGTAAAATGATAAATGTGTTCTGTGGATGTGAGAAGACGCAGGCCGCTGCACTGATTTGATCCGCAGGGCTTGGGCGCTGCAGATTACGATTATGCTGTGGATTCCTCATGCGTGAAGCCAATGAAGTCTTCCATTAGTTATGAAGTTAAATGTGTACAGTACAGCGGCATTCTGGGAGTGTGGAGAGTGAGATTATGTAAGTATGAACAGCTCTCAGGCCGTCTCAAGCAGCTGAACAAATAAAGCTCCTCATGCAACATTCATCAGTTTACATAACTAAATGGTGAAGATTATTATTTTCATTCGGTATGCAATATTCTGATGTATTTTGGCATATTGTTTGGTAAAATAACAATGTTGAGCGGATGTTCTAGACAGAAAAATGGTAACATTTAAGTTAAGTGGTTTTATTAAAATAAAAAAATAATAATAATTTAGTGAATCAACCTTAATACATTAATTTAAACGAAAAACATTTTTTTATTGGTAAAATCAGGTAAAAATTGCACTTGCAGGTTACCACTTAGTAAACATGCAAAGTTGGGGCAAGTCGTCACATGTGTATAACAGTATATGTTGCACTCTTTTGATCATTGCTTAAATTAAAATGCATACAAATCACATTTGAAAATTGTTGATAAGGATTAAATAAGTGTGCTTTAATGACAAGTGAATTGTGACAACTTACCCCATATATTGTTACAACATACCTAAGCCATTGGGACATGTTGTCACAAAAAGTTGACCTTTTTTCATTTACATTTACATTTACATTTACATTTAATCATTTAGCCGATGCTTTTATCCAAAGTGACTTACAAATGAGAACAATAGAAGCAATCAGACCAGCGAGAGAACAACAACAGTATACAAGTGCTATGACACGTCTCAGTTAGTCTAGTACAGAACTCAGAGCAAGGTTTTTTTGTTTGTTTGTTTGTTTTTTTCTTCCCGAGAATAGGATAGACAATAAAAGAAAAGAAAAGTACAGTAACAGTGGAAATATTTTTGTATTCAAGACTTTATAAAGAAAATGTAAAGATTTATAATTTAAAAGACTTACTTTTTACTAATTGTAAAGCTAAAACAATAAAACATTTGTTGTTGTTGCTGTTGTTAGTTGGAGTACAATAAACATTAATTGAAATGAAGTTTTATTTTTTAATTCAACTAGTTCTCATTTTGTTTTTTTATTTTTTACATTATAACATGATTTTTAAATATCTAAAGTCCTAATAAAAATAGTAAAAAAAAAAAATATGTAGAGAAAATTAAAATAAAAATGACAAAAAAAGAAATACTAAAGCTTTAACCAAAATTAAAATAAAAACAGAATATATAAAAGTAAAAACTAAAACTACTAATAAAAAATTATAAAACCATCTTTTTTATATTGAAATAATTATGATATATAATTATAACATGTTGACAGACAAAACATGATTACCAAAACAAAACTAAGACAGGGAGTTATGACTCAGAATTCTGATTGCTTTTGAAATTGACTGGCAACAATTAATAGCCTACATTAAAAAAATGTCAAAGTTGTAAATAAACGAAATATTATTGGAGTATGTTTTACAAGAAAATATTATGTCAGTTTTTCATCCTTACTGTGCTCATAATCTGTCAACTCATATTTTCATATCGTATTGACACTTTCACCTCATAAATTTATGGAAGTAAAACCTCAAAGAGCTTTTAGAGTCAGTCAGATAAAAATAACATGATTATCTCCTCCTGTGAAATGAATATTTAACATGAAGCCATCCAGTCATGTGGCATGACACAAGCCCCGGGCCATGAAGAACAGCATGACGAGCTCTGGCCTGCTTTTCCATCACACACGCACACACACACACTCACTCAAACACACTCACACACACACACTCACACACACACACACACACACACACACACACACACACACACACACACTCACACACACACACACACACACACACACACACACACACACACACACACACACACACACACACACACACACACACACACACACACACACACACACACACACACACACACACACACACACACACACGCACACACAGTCACACACACAAAACACACACACACGCACACAACACACATACACACACTCAAACACCACACTCACACACACACACACACCATGCACTCACTCAAACACACACATGCACGCTCAAGCTACAGACACACACACACACACACACACACACACACACACACACACACACACACACACACACACACACACACACACACACACACACACACACTCACTACACATACACACTGCATCATGCTGCACTCACAGCATAGCACTACGGCTGTATCCCGGAGTAAAGGCTGCAGGCAAGACTACGGTGTATCCCGGAGTTATCTCACTGTATGACACACTCTGATCAATACATGGAATATTCAGAGATGCAGTGGCTTACAGATGCAGCCAGAGAGCATGTCTGACCGCAGATCTAATGCATCTTCAATCAGATCAGTTCAACTCTAATTTTTATTTAGTTAAACTATTATATAAACTATTATTATTTTTATTATTATTATTAGTCAATTTGATTGGGTCAAAATAAAACAATTACAAAAATTATTATTATTATTATTATTATTATTATCACTATTATTATTTTTATTATTAGATCATTTGATGGGTCTTAATAAAACACAACATTTTATTAATTCATTTGCATGTCATTTAATCATTCACTGACGTCAACATGCAAACCTGTCGTTACATTATTACTGATTTAGTTAACATTTATTTTATTTCAGTTTAAGAAAATGGGTGTTTATGGTTTGAATTAACTATACAACAACAAGCGAGATTGTAAATAACATAGTGTATATCATGTTTTACAGTAGTTGTTTTTTTCAACTGCTTACACACAAAATCTTTTCTTGTCACACAATTTCTGAAAGCTGACACTCAAACACCAGGAGCACACACCAAATCTGCAAAACCATACACTTTCAATTTCATAAAACACTCTGGTAACACCTCACTTTAGGGTCTCTTAATTAGTTGCTTATTAGCATGCATATTACTAGAATATTAGCCATTTATTAGTACTATTTAAGCACATATTAATGCCGCCTTCTACATGAGCTTATTCTACATCCCTAATCCTCCCAATACCTAAACTTAACAACTACCTTACTAACTATTAATTTTTTTTTTTTTTTTTTTTTATTGAGGGGAAAAGTCATAGTTAATAGTGAATAAGTGTTCCCTATATCTAAAGTGTTACCAATATTTTTTTTTTTTTTTTTGGAAAACACAACACACAATTCTCTATGTAACACACAAGAATCTAACATAAATTAATATAATGGCAAAGGTGTTTGCAAATTTTCGCTTTTAAAATGTGTTTGTGATATTTTGAATGTGGTGCTTCATTGTGCAGAAGATGAGAGGCATTTTGCATTTTGTGCGTGCAATTCTTGGATTTGTGTTAAAAATGTAAAAAAAAAAAAAAAAAAAAAAAAAAGATGCAGAGTTTTGAAATTGTGTGTAACCAGTTAAAAAAGACTGTAAAGGTTTGCGCTGCTCCAGTTTGAGAATTTCCCATGACTGAGCTCTGAAAATGTCTTATGTCATCAGTGTCACGCTGTAGTGCTGTTATGTCATAATGTGCAGAATAGGAATCCTTACAAAGCATCAACAAGCGCAGCTGCTCTCCTCAGCGGTTGCCATGGTTTCAGAAGCTCGCGCTCGTGATGCTGTGGCGCAGCTGTTTGGCCGAGGCTCTGAGCGTTACGTAAACTCGTAGTGAAGAGCTGGAGTATCCCGTTACTCTATCGATCGCACGCACACGGCTCTCATTGGCCTGCAGGAGCACGGGGAATATTGGGTTCAGAGTATCTGGCAATTATCTGAAATGTGGGAGAAAAAATCAATATGCTCACAGAAAGCCGGTAAGGTCACACACTTAAAATGCACAAACCGTCTTCCACAGCCGAGTGGAAAAGCAAATCTCTGAAATCCTTCCCATCGCTTACAGACACTGACAGCGCCACATAAACTGAAGTCTGCATTTCTCTTTTGTTAAAGCCTTTTTCCAGCAAAGCTTCATGACATTACCTTCGTGTAATACTAAATAAAGAGTGGGTTCAGGAGAATGAAGGCAGGTTGTGAATGAAGAAAACAACAAAGCACTGGTGTGTAATCAGAAATCTTCAACATCAACAACTACAACTAAACGGCTTCTTGCATGATTTGGTGGATATTTGTAAACATTAATAATATTTTTAAGTTAAACTGTCATAGACCACTCACAGTTTCACACTGCAGACAAAAAGTCATAATTTTGTCATTTTATGTAATAAAAAGTCATAATCGTGACATCATCAGTCAAAATTATGACATCTGACATAAAGATTCATTACTGTAACATGAAAAGTTTAAATTATTGCATACAATGTCAGAATTACGACATGAAAAATAAAATTATGACAAAAGTCCTAAAAATGTTGAAATTATGACAAAAGTCAACATCATAAAATAAAAAGGTGAGATTATGAAGTCAGAATTAAGACAAAAAGTATTAAATATGGCATAAAAAGTCTAAATTATGATATTAAATGTTAAAACTACAACAAAAACTTGTACCTATGGCAAAACACACATAATTCTGACATAAAGTTGAAATCATGACAAACTAAATCAAAATTATGGCATGAAAAGTCAACATTATGTCATAAAAAGTCAGTATTAGGACATTAAAAATTATGACAAAAAGCCCAAATTATGATATAAAATTCAAAACTGACATAACGTTGATACTGGAGAGGTCAAGAAAATGACAAAAAGTTACAAATAAAGACAGAAAGTTAACATTATTACATAAAAAGGTCAACATTCTGATATGAAAAGATGAAATTATGAAATAAAAAGTTGACTTTTTTTTTTTTTCCTTTTATATATCACAATGTTAACTTCTTGTCATAACAATGACAAACTAAATCAAATTATCAATTATGATAAAAGGTTGAAATAATTAAAAATTAAGTCAGAATTACAACACTTTTGTGCCAAAAATATAATTCACCAAAGCGTTAATATTTTCTTATGTGGCAGAGATGGGCTTCCAGAAACATGATCGCAGGATGAGTCATCAGTATTTTTGCTCCATTTACCCAAAATGGAATGACAATCATTTTTTAATGTGCATACAGTATCTGCTCAAAAATGATTTTGTCAATTTTTAGTCACAGTCGCATGCAAATGAGCTCCATTCTGGGTTTGTGGGTTACACTGTCATTCAACATCAAATATGAAGCGTTATGTCTCACCTACTGTATCAGTGAGCGTCTCTGTGTGTGTGTGTCAGTGCATGTTAGAGCTGGATTAAACACACTCATCGAGTGTGAGGTGGGAAGAGTACCAATCACAGCCCTCGGATCTCACACCTTCAAGACGCCAAGGAATGCAATCTCCTGAGCCTGTCAACAGCTCAGAGAGACTGGAGTGAACAAAAGCATCCTTTACCTCATTACTGAAATGAATAGTCCTCTAAAAAATAACAAAATTGTCATTTTCTATTGAGTTCATGCATGCATGCTTTCTGTGAAGGAGAATATGTCAGGAATCCTCATGTACTGTATGCATGATCTTTTTCATAAGCATTAAAAATCAGAGTACTGCCATACTAAACATTGAAATGTTACATCTCGAAGCAACTGCACACTTGCATGACTGCTGATGCAATGCATTGCATTTGCTTTTGTGCATAAACATGCAAAACAAGCCATTGTCAAGAAAACCTGGTGCATTAGAATAATGACCAATAAAACAAATATAATTGAGTGCACCAGCTGGGGAATAAGAAGTTCCTAAGCGTGAGTCATTTCATGGAGTCATTAAGAATCCACTTCACAGCGATGATTCACAGAAAGCACTTTTGATAACCCACAGCAGATGAAGATACTTCTTACCGTAAGCACTACTGTGTTTATTATTTCTGAATTCTCTAAGTGAGCTGTGATGCAATTCACAAATCGCAAGAGATATTAGAAAATATCTCTGTTATGAGTCAGAACCACGGTCCGTGCATCTGTTTGTGTTGCAGTTCAAACCATTTTAAGGCATTGTAAACACGCAAAGGCTTTTTTGGAAAAATTTTAAGGCAGCATCACGTGTAGCCTTCAAGGAGAAGCCAATCCCAGAATGCATTGCATAACAAAGATTTCCCTACAAAACGTTGTTTAGATACTCCACTAGAGGGCGAATAAAGCGTGCAATAAATAAAGAAGTGCATTTGTGTCACTTGCCTGCATTAAACTGGCTGAATGCATTACATATAAATGGAAATGCAATAAATTTTCCAGACATATTAGTTTTAGAGTATAATGTATTTGGAGCTGAGCGGTATATGGGAGAGCGTCCGCATCACATTGTGATTCTGTGAAGGCAAACTGCAGTCCTCCATTGGAAAGGTCATTGCTTTTTTCATCAACCAGCAGAAAAAGAAGGACTTTTATATTCGTCATTATTGCTTCGTGCTGCTGAAAACCCACCGTAAAGGTGAAGTGTGTCATTTCCACGTCATTTTTTTTTTTTTTTTTTTTTTTGAGACAGGAGTCGTGACTGTCAGGATATTTCACACAGTCACTACAATAAATAAATAAATAAAGGTTATTGTTGCTTACGGAAAAATAACAAGTTAAGTTCTGCACAGGTCAACACAAATCAGTATGTCTACATTTTTATGTGGTTTTAACCATGAACAACTTTTTGTCATAAAAAGTCATAATTATGAGATAAAAAGTCAATATTATGGCATAGAAAGATATAACTTTGACAAAAAGTCGAAATTATCACATAAGAAGAAATTATGACATTAAGAATTATGAAATAAATGTAGAAATATGATATATTGTACTAAGAATTATTACATAATAAGAATTATGGCATAACTTTAAATTATGACAAAAATTATCAATTACAACATAAGTAGAAATTATTAAATAAGAATGATAACAAAATCAGAATTATGAAATAAAAAATGTTAATTATGACAAAAAATTGAGCTCATCTCTATTATTAAAAATTAACAAAATAATCTTTTAGCAGATATGATCATTGAACAAGGACAGGAGCTGACACTGTCTCTGTGTGTGTGTATGTGTATGTGTATGTGTGTGTGTGTGTGTGTGTGTGTGTGTGTGTGTGTGTGTGTGTGTGTGTGTGTGTCTGTGTGTGTGTCTTCCACTGGTGGCCTTATAAATCTCAGTACAGTTAAAATCACTGCAACACACACACACACTGCACATCACTGGGATCTTTATGAGAGCTCAGAAACACTCACATCTTAACAGCTACCCCCACAAACACACCCAGAAAAGCACCAATCATTCAACTCTTTTTGAAAGAGTCACATTTGAGTGAATTAATTACTGAAATGCTAATTCTTTGTGGGAAGTTCTTCGAGGACAGTGGCTCTCAACCAGGGTTATTATTGTTAACTAGAGCTAAACTAAAATCATAAAAAAAGTTTGATACTTGAAATATAACAAACTTTAATTGAAAATAAAATAATATAAATGTTAAATCTAAAAATAAATAAATAAAAATAAAATCTATGACATACTGTACTAAGAATTATGACATAATTTTTAATTATGACAAACAGCAGAAATTTTGACAAAAAGTCAACAATGACATTAAAAAGTCAAAATTATGACAGTCATAATTCTAATATGTGTCAAAACTGACATAAAAAAAGTCATAAATATGACATGGTGGAAATTATGAAATTGAGTTATCAATATTTTTGCTCTAAGGGAAAGACTGTCCTTGTTCAATGATCATATCTGCTAAAAGATTATTTTGTTAATTTTTAATAATAGAGATGAGCTCAAAGTGAACACATTTTTTTTTGGGGGGGGGGGGGGGTTGGTAATGCTGTCCATTCAAGAGCTTTATGTTTCACATTCTTAATAACTGCTTCATGATGATGAAAACCTAGCTTAAAGGTGAAGTGAGTTGTTTCCACATCATTTATTTGAGACCGAGTTGTGACTGTCTTTACATTTCACACAGAACGTCGAAATGATGACATGGAAAGTTGAAATTATGATAAGAAATGACAAAATGATGACAAAGAAAGTCAAAATTATAACATTAAAGGTCACAACTATAACAAAAAGTTGAAAACATTACATAAAAAGCCAACATCAAGACATTAAAAGTCAGAATTATGACATAAAAAGTAATAAAATAATCGAAATTATTACTTTGTCAGAATTATTAAATATGGAGTTGGAATTATGATGTTCAAAAGTGAAATTATGACATAAAATGGCAAAATTATGACATGAAAAGTAAACAGTATAACATAAAAACTTGATACTCCATTTATAATATAAAAAGTTATAAAGACATAAGTCAACATTGATAAAAAGTTATTAAAACTATGACATACAAACATTATGACATACTAAACAGAAATTATGACAGAAATCATGAAAGATCTAATTGTTAACATTAGTGAAAATGAACTAACAATGAAACATACAGTACTTCTAAAGCTTTCACAGTATTATTCTCACTCAGTGTTCATTTCAGCATTTACTAAAATATTAATGAAAACAATAATTGTCTGTGTTGATATCATTTAATGGACCTGAGTGAATATGAACAGCTGTATTTTTATGAACTAACATTAACAAAGATGAATAATTACTGTAACATGGACGTATTTAAAGTATGCCAGGTTCACTCTGTTATTTTTGTTTTGACAGCAGCAGGAGCAAATGACACGCTTCACTTTCTAAATACAGTGTAACAGCGCAGACTACTGCGTAACACTGGAACTGCGCTGTATTCCCAGAACTCAACACTCACGCAGTGCTCCTCAGTGAAAGTCGTGACATTTGCCAAGTATGGTAACCCATACTTGGAATCGGTGCTCTGCATTTAACCCATCCAAGTGCACACACACAGCAGTGCACACACACACACACCCGGAGCAGTGGGGAGCTATATCCAGCGCTTCAGCCATGGGTATTGAGGGTGCAAGAGAGCGCTGTTCATTCACTCCCCACCAACCTACAACTCCTGCCAGCACCAAGACTCGAACCTGTGACCTTCTAGTTACAAGTCCAATTCTCTAACCATTAGCCTCAAGTCACTGATGCAGAGTGAATCTGTCAAGTGAACAAAGGCTGGCAGTGACACACTGATGGGGTTAGTCATTGGTTTTGTGCAGGCCAGTCTTCAGGTGTGTCAGTGAGTGGAAAGAGCTGACACTGTCTCTCTCTCTGTGTGTGTGTGTGTGTGTCTTCCACTGGTGGCCTTATAAATCTCAGTACAGTTAAAACCACTGCAACACACACACACACACTGCACATCACTGGCATCTTTATGAGAGCTCAGAAACACTCACATCTTAACAACTACCCCCACAAACACATCCAGAAAAGCACCAGTCATTCATCTCTTTTTGAAAGAGTCACAATTGAGTGAATTAATTACTGAAATGCTATTTCTTTGTGGGAAGTTCTTCAAGGACAGTGGCTCTCAACCAGTGTTGTTATTATTAACTAGAGCTAAACTAAAATCATAAAAAAAGTTTGATACTTGAAATATAACAAACTTTAATTGAAAATAAAATAATATAAATGTTAAATCTAAAAATAAATAAATAAAAATGAAACCTACAGTATTCTTATTTTATTTCTGCTAGTTGTTGTGGCAATATTTAGTTTAACCTGATAACAAAATAACTGAAACTAAAAATCATTAAAAACTATAGATAATGTAAAAATGTCAAAATACAACAAAATTAGTCAAACTTTACCTAAATTAAAATAAAAACGGAAAATCTTAAAATAAAAACTATTTCAAAATATCAATAAAAATTAAAATGGTACCTCAATGATATAACAATAACACTGTTCTCAACTAATTTAAGGAAAAATTCTAACTAATCAGAATTTGAACATGAAAAGCAAAGTAATTTTCCAGACAAAATAAGAATGCTGGCTTGACAAATGTTGAGAAAGTTAATTTTTTTTTTAAAATTTTTATGATGGCTTGACAAAGTAAAAAAATGTTTAAAAATCTTAAAAAAGAAGAATCTTTACAAATCTTAAAAAAGAAGAATCTTTATGGTATTTAATAAAATAACATTTGTTGAATTCACTCAAAAAATAATGAATTACCCTTGATTGATTTTTTAACCACAATTTAATTGATTTAATTCAAATTCATTAATTTGTTTAATTTATTCACTTCAAGTCAGTTTCATTAGATTATCATACTTAAGCAGTATTAAGTGTAAATTAACTTTATTAGGTTTGTCAAACTAAATCTTATTTTGTCACTCCAATGGATTTACTAAGGTTTATTTATTTAATTCGTTTAATTTTGTTGGTGCTACTTTACTATTTACTATTATTTAATCAATTATCTAATCTTGACATTTGTAGTTTTATCAAAATTGTGAATGTTTTGGTTGCATATGCTCCCAAAATATAATCTGTGTGACCTCAAAATATATTTGGGAGCATTTGTGCAAGTGCAAATAACTGCTTTCATTTCTCTATGAAACGTTCACTAGTTTCTGCATATGTGCCTGCTGTGAGCTCAAACTTTATCTTTACATTCTGAACTTTAATTCAGATTTTAGATTGGTTGATATTATTAGAATGTTTACTATTCAAACATTCTTTTAAACGTCTTTTGTGTCTCACAGAACAACAAAATGCATTCAGATTCGGAACAAAACAAAAACACATGTACATTTTCAGTCTGAATGTTACAGGCTATTCAATGGTGCTTCTACAAGCAATAACTGAGCTCTAATCTTAACTCCATTGGTATCAAAGTATTACTATTGTATATAAAAGACAGATAAAAGATGTTTCTTATACATCCATCTTTACTGTATGGAGACCTTCTGACATGCTCTCGGTTACACCCTTATTTGTTTACATTCACAGACCTTAAACGAGGTCTTTGGAGATCCTTTTTCCTGTGCTAAAATGAGATAATAACCCCATGTCGGGAAGCTCTGGGGGTATCATGTAAACTCTGGAATAATATATTGCAGATCTAATCCAAAGTCTTGTCTCTTTGGGGAGATTTAATGGCTTTTATTTTGTCTTTGGAGTTTTTAACCTCTATTTTCTTCTTCTTTGTCTTCCCCAGCAGTCACATCCATCCTATCTCCCCATTGTGAAGACTGTTCTGAGCTTTTATGAACTCATGCAGTGTTATGATATTCAAATTAAGATGGATTGTTCTATTCTGTAGGGGGAAAATGGTTTATATATATGTGTGTGTGCACAGCCCTTGGGGACTGATTTCTGTCATGCTGTGAGTATAAATTAAGCAGCGTTTGGGTGTGGAAGTGACGAATTGTGACCAAAGCGTATATTTTCTGAAACTGAACTCTCTGGAGACCATTGTACTGTTGCAGTGAACAAGCAAAGCAGTCAACATTACTCTGTTAGAGAGTTGCAGGCTGGAAATAATTCAAAAGAACTGGCTCCGTTTCCATTCACGAGTTGGAAGTTCAAATGGAATGACAAGAATAAGAATTACTCAAGCAATTCAACAGACAAAAAACGTGAGACATGCTCATGTTTTTGTTTTAACCTTTTGTTTTATATTTACATGTAACGAATGCAAGTAAAATTAATAAAATAGCTCCAAACAATGCAACATTTATTTTCTTAATCAAGTTTGAATTTGGCTCTGCACAGTAAAATGTTTAGACACCTCTGGTCTTACACAACAACAAAATATAAAACATATTAGTTATGTTTCTTGTAAGCTACTTCAAGCTGTTTGACTTTTTGAAGGCTTTGGGTAACTACGAGAATTATGGGAAGTGTAGTCCCAGTCCTAGTCTCTTACACACACACACATACACACACACACACACACACACACACACACACACACACACACACACACACACACACACACACACACACACACACACACACACACACACACACACACATACAGTTGAGGTCAAAAGTTTACATCCCCCTTTCAGAATCTGCAAAATGTTAATTATTTTACCAAAATAAGAGAGATCATACAAAATGCATGTTATTGTTTATTTAGTTCTGACCTGAATAAGATAAACTCTTAAAAATAAAGGTGCTTTTTGTCTAAATGGTTCCATAAAGAACCTTCAACATCTGTAGAACCTTTCTGTTTCACAAAAGCTTCTCTGTGGTGGAGGAAGGTTCTTCAGATTATAAAAAGGTATAAAAGAGATGGTTCTTTAAGAACCTTTGACTGAATGGTTCTGTGTGGAACCAAAAATGGTTTTCTATGGCATCGCTGCAACGAACCTTTTAAGCACCTTTATTTTTAAGAGTGTATTTCACACTTTTTGAATTTAAAGATCAGGGTAAATTTAACTTATTTTGTCTTCTAGGAAACATGTAACTATCTTCCGTAGCCTCTGAAGGGCAGTTCTAAATGAAAAAAATATAATATTTAGGCAAAATAAGAAAAATGTACCCAACTCCATTCTGTTTAGAAGTTTTCATTGACTGCAAAGGATGCTCAAAGTATTTATGATTATATTTTTTATTATGATTTTATTTATGATTATATTTATTTGTCCAATTACATCTGAGCCCCTGAAAATGGTTATAAAAATGGGTCTGTCGCAGCTTTAATTATGTCGCGAAGGGGGAGGGGCGATCAGACTCCACCTATTGACAAAAAACCTTATAAAATTCATACACTTCATGGTTGAGTACATAAGCACATAGTGTATAGTGCGTCATTTGGGACGCAGAAGAGTCAGTGCGCGTAGAAATTGCGTTCCATAGTAACAGGCTGCTCCAGCACTTCAATTAAATTAAGATCATTATTAACAAATAAAACAAATCTTAAATATTTTCATTATTTATCCATTTAATATATGTTTAAATAGGCTACTACACATATTTTACAAATATATTTGTTTCAGAAATCTATAGATATAGATATAGACGCTGGGCAAACTGAGCGAGACGTGCCAAGGCAATTTGAATTCTAATTCTTTTAGATTCCATTGAAAGTTACTACGTAATTAAAACCTATAACTAAAACATCAAGCAATATGAGAAGTGTCAGGGTTTGCCTCAGAGTGAGTTTCTCAGACACACTGAAGCAGGGCGGAGGAAGAGGGTGGGATCCTTCACAGAGATGTAGTTGAGAAACTTTACTCACGAGCTTTTTGGCTTGAAATGTAGAAACATCCCCGCTGACAAATACAGCAGAGATGGATAAGAGAATGTAATTAGTTTTTAAAACACACTTTCGCTGTTTCCATTAAACAGCGGATGAGAGAGCAACATCAGCAGCTGTTGAGTCAGTCGCGTTCACATGGGGTTTGTGTTTGGGGCGTCAGTCTGTGTCTCATATCGCAGGGATGTCCGCGCAAGGCTTGCTAAACAGCGTCTTCTCATGTTCCTCATCGGGCTCTAAAACCCTCGCAAAGAGGAAACTGCAGCAGACTCGCAGTTTGGATTCTGCGCTGCTCAGAAACAGCGCGACGCTTGGAGACGCCAGCGGTCATCGGTCATCCACAGCTGGATTCACTAACAGCCGAAGCGCCTCAGAAAGCCTCGCTGCCGACCCCAGACTCAAACCGCGTCTCTCCACGTCGAGTTTGTCCACATCTTCAGACGCTTCGTCGATCTCCAGTCTTCATTTTGACTACAGAAGCGGCAAACGCAACGCGCCCAGGGATTTATCTCTACACCTCTCTGCTTCAAGCAACATCTTCTCACCGAGAAAGTGGCTTCAGAGAAAGTTGCCTCATTCGGATGCTGTTACGCACAATATCTGTAAATCTGAGGTAAGATGATAAAACATACAAACTACACTGAAGATGTCAAACTAAAATGAATGTTTAGTTGACACGGATGCTGTTTGGCGTCATTCTCTTGAACGGATTTTGAACAGAAGTTTGCAGATGTCAAAGTAAATGATAAATCGTGAGGCTTGTCTGGTCAGGCCATCCAGGTTGTTCTGTCTTTTCTCGAGTATGAGTTTTTCATGCATTGTTGATAAATGCACATAAAACTTCATGATAGATTAAATATATTACTAAAGCAAGAGAAGGGTTTTTTTGTCTTTCTGTTTTTATATTTTTTATTTTTCATGACTTTTAATCAACTGTATGCCTGTTGTAGTTCATTTTAAATTGTCATGTTTTTTTTTTTTCAAATATATAGCCTTGTAATTAATATGAGCTTGAATGAAAACTTCACAGTAATTTTATTGCAGTTTAAAGACTGCATATGGGCAGTTTTAACCAGGCAGCTCTTTTATATCTTTAAAGTTAATAAGTAGCATTGGATCTTCATTAACTGAGTCTTGGCAGTATATCATGCCTGATCACATGCATAATCATGACAAAGCATGCATCCAAGTTTCAGCACTGAGATTGACACCTTATGGTAATTTCTGGATCACCATACCATAAACTCCTATTCAAAATATTTGGAATGACTAAGTTGATGTTCAGTCATTTATCAAGTGTTTTGTCCTGAGGAACTTCACAATCATTTATCCTGCAGGAGCCAGCACTACTGCAATGCCAAGTTTCAAAAGTAAGCTTGCATAGAAACTAGAGCTGAAATAAAATGCACAAATAGAGAAAAGCAAGAACAAAAACAATTTATGGACAATTAGGGGAAATTTTCTTGAATGTTGTGACGGTGTCAGCAGATCAAACGGAGGTGTGATGTTTGATCCACCACAGAACAACAGAGACAGTGAAGGTTCTGGAAAGCAATTTTTTTTCTTTTTTGCTTTGATGGAACCACCAAGTGACCCTTGCTTACTGACCATATATAGAGTATGGAAAGAAATATAGACCTGTAGGAGTGTGTTGAGGTAGGAATGCGCTGTTCCAGTGACAGGCTGACGTCAAAGCCTTGAATTTAATACAGTCGGCTGAAGATAACCAGTGGAGTGAGACCAAGAAGCCTGCGACATTGACTCTGTTTGGTTGATTGAAGATCAGACACGCAGAGAGTGTGGACCGAAGGATCTAGTGGCTCAGCTCGTCGAAGGCAGCAGACAGCGCTGGTAGGATGAAGACAGATGACTTAGCGTGACTCTTGCCAGCCTCAGGGATTCAGCAGCAGACAGCAGGGAAGTCTTCATGGAATGTCCGCTTTCCTCCACTGCAGAATCCAATACAGATATAAAATACTAACCCTAAAGACAACTGAAGATATTGAACTCATTCGGCGGTTTAGCTGCTGATCCTGACTTTAATAAATGCATTATCCTCAAACCATTGAACTTTACACTAAATTCCACTAAGGAAAAAATGTAGAAAAATGACAATAAGTGCACAATAGTATGAGGAAAATAGGAGGCCCAAATGGATGTGTATTGTTGCTGTCATTTTCAACTGATTGAAAAATTGCATTTGCATGCTTTAATGACAAAATAATGTGCAATTGAGTGAATGGGACTTTCTAAAGTGCAACCTGTTGTCAAGATGTGTTAAATGTTCAGGGTAAATTAAAGTGGCATTAATCTCACACATGTCTGAATTGCCAGGAAATACCGAGGTGTTGTGAAAGTGCTTGTTTTTTGAAGTAGCTTTGCAAAGATCAGTAATGGGATCTAATGAAATTGCATTATTAAAGCATCTACGATTAGAGACAAATCAACAAACACCTCTTTATAGTTAATGCATGCTTCTTTTTTTTTTTTTATCAAACTGTGGCCATAGTACAATATTAAGAAACCAAAACACCAAATTAGTAGATGTTTGTGTTGGGCAGCCCAAAGGGGAGCTCTCTTTGTAACAGTTACCTAACCTCTCAGGAATCTGGAGTTTATAAAGCTCCTCCTATAAAGCAGTTCAGCTGTGTCTTTTAGAGCACTGCTCTTCTATTATTCGGACAATCAAACTGACAGGCAGCAAAAGGCAGACTTTTTGTTTTTGCCACATTTAACTCAAATGCATGCATTTTTTTGTACAGGAGGTTTGAAACCACATTGCAAAATGGCAATAAGTCCTAAATATTGGATTTGTAAACCAATAAAGTCTGGAATCTCATAAATTCATATTTTCTCTTATGTGCATTGCAATGTATGCTTTGATTTATCTTAAGCAGCCACAATGGCTCATTTGCACAGACGACACACATCTTAAAGTAGTAGACTGCAAGACACGACAGTATTACGTGTGTATCTTTGCTTCCCTTTGGCCTCTTTGCCTGTTGCAGACTGTTTCAGAGAATCTGTTGCAGTAACAAGCTTAACAATGTTTAGATCTCGAGGCAATGTGCGCTGATATACAGTATCTCACTAAAATACAGCCACGTTCAACTTTTATTGGGTTGCTTTTAAATAAATTCCCATTTTTGGTCAAATTGCATTTAGCTGTGCTCCTGTGCAATGCTTAAATTTAGACTTGGCTTAAAATATTAGCTGTTGTGTTAAATGTTTTGTTGAGAAATAGTTTTTTTTTTTTTTTCTGTTTTTGTGGAATAACGAAACATGAAAAGAACAATGAAAATGGCATGTTCTTTCACTATTTTCTGTTTTGCTGAATAGCAGAACACTCATATTCATTGAAAACAATTAAACTGAATGAGCTTTTTGTCAGTAGGCCCACATTGTTGTTTTATAGTCCCGTATACTTTGTGTCGCAAATAGCTTGTCTGCAGTAAGTCTTTGTACTGTGCTAGAAGAAAGAGCGCTGCGTAGTTCTTCAGCGAAGTGACATCTGGTTTACATGAAGTCTGCCTCAGCTTCTATTTCTCACAGCAGAGCAGCATGACCTGATCTTTGGCAGAGCTACCCATGCAAATAGTTCTTCCCACTGGAGACTGTCAACTGAGTACAACAGCACATTGGGGTCTTTTTAAGGTCTTCTTTCATGTTCAACAGTTTCGTGAATCTTCAAGCTTGCAGTGGTCTTTATTACCGATAAAACGAACATGCACTTTTGAGTGCCAATGGGGAGTCTCTTGGGAATGTCTAAAATTAGGCAATATTCAAAGTCAACAAGTTCCTGGCCTTATTTTGCTTTTTTTCCCCCTCCTTGAATATCCTGTTTCCCTTAGAAATGCGTGTGTTTTGTTGTTGTTGTTGTTTGTTTGTTTTGACAGGTTGCTGTGATTCAACACTATTGAGTGTAGATACTGTAGCACGATCTTTGCAGAATACGTGGTTCGTTCACAGACCAGTGAATGTAGGGCATGTTCATGAAGTCTGACTCACCTTAAGCTGTTTTTAGTTGGAGCAGAGCCAGCTAAGAGACCATGAGTGGTTAGATGTTTTGCTAAGATGGTTTAGATTATTGCATCTCCTCCAGACAAGTACAGTTGCAACATGTGATAAACATCTCCGATCCCCAAAGTCATGCATCTGATTTTCCAGAATGATGAGTGGAAAAAGCTCGTCCTCTGAGGTCGGACCTTTTTAAACTTTATTTTCTAGCTACATTAAAGCAATTGCAACATCAGTATCAGCATAACCTTTAACCTTTTTTATATTCTGCCTGCCAATCATCTCAGTGTATTGCTGCGCGCACACACGTATGTGCAGCACATGTTCATGTTCAGGGGCGACGTGCAGATTTGTGGCCCTGTTTACACCTAGTGTTGAAGGAACAGTTCACCCAAAAATGAAAATGTGCTCACCCTCAGGCCATCCAAGATGTGGATGAGTTTTTCTTCCAAACAGATGAGTTTGGACTCTCATTCTGACGGCACCCATTCACTGCAGAGGATACATTGCTGAGAAAGTGATGCAATGCTACATTTCTCCAAATCTGATAAAGAAACAAACTCCTCTACATCTTGGATGGCCTGAGGATGAGCACATTTTCAGCTAATTTTATTTTTGGGTGAACTATTCCATTAAAATGCTTGCCTAAATGGTCAAAGTTTGTCTGATTGAGATCCAGTTTACCTCGGCTGGTAGACTTCATAAATACACCATTTTTTTTCTTGATTGTCGAGACATTTAAAAGTAGACAAGTTTTCTGATGAAAGTAATAAATACATACTAATTGAATTTAATTTGATTATACAGTAGTAGATGTTTCTCAAATTCCTTTTAGAGGGTAAAGTGACTTATTTTGTCCTCTAAAGATGCCTGTATGGTTTGGGAAAAACAGAGGTATGATTTGAAAAATGACTTTTTCTTATAAGAAGTCCAACGCTTTTCCTAATAGTTTTTTTATATATATATAAAAAAAATCAAGATTATGATTGCACAAATAACTTAATCGTGCAAATAGATGATTGCAGCATTTCATTTATGTCTGCTAGTCAGATCTTTTGTTTGTTTGTTTTTTTGCAACACAGCAATTGATCATCTTAAGGGACGTGTCTGTTTTTGCACACGTTTGCAATGATGAATCAGATGCATTAGTCTACAGGCCTATGAATGACAGCTGTTCCTATAATGAGTGCATGAGTCACAAATTTATGTTCTGTGTTTCACTTCTGCTCGCGGTTGCACATGGTCACATCTTTGCGACAACTTTTGCATGGACAAGCATCACTCACTTTTGTTTTTGCGAAGTGTTGTGTTTGTATGACACGCTATATGAGTTTTTTCAGCTTCATGTATCAGCTGGATCCATTGTTAACAGCTTCAACAATGCTGTACAGCCAACAAAAGAAGTTTGTTTGAATCTTGAATTTTTCCCACTCCAGTTTCCTTTCGAATCCGGTTGGAAAGAGTTGAAATAAGGGAGAGGAAGATGTTTTTCCGTTGTCAGGCAGCTACTGTTTGACTTTCATGTGCTCTTCTGTGAGGGTGCGTCCTGACTGACTCAGTGATTAATGTAGTGATGTTGAAACCCAGAATGTGGTACTTCCTGTTTCTTTGTGCCAGTCGGGGGTTTGACTCGGGGAACAAGATAAAGTGCTATTTAATGCTCTTACATCATCACAGCTATTAAATAGGATTGTTCAAGAGATTCCTGTGAACAGTTGAACTCTTTTGTACCTTTGTATCTTTTGTTAGTATTGTTTGGTTAAAGAGTCAGAAGAATTGGAGAAACAAATTGGCTCAGTTTCAGTTCAAGAGTATGAATTTGAAGTGGACTGACCAAGTTCCTTTGGATCTTCAATTTGGAATTTGAGTGACAAAAAGAGGAATTTTAGTTACAAAAATTGAAACATTTTAGTATGACACAAATAAAATGTGCAACAGATTGGAATGTCTTAGTTTGAAGGTTTTTACATTTTGTAAACCGTTTTTAGAGATCTATATTTCAAATAAATGCTGTTCTTTCAAACTTTCTATTCATACAATTCAAGTTTATTTGTATAGCGCTTTTTACGATACAAATCATTGCAAAGCAACTTTACAGAAAATTAAGTTTCTACAATATTTAGTAGTAGCTTATCAGTGGTGACTGTCAGTTTATGTGTATATGGCAGAAATGTTGTAAAGACGTATTCATCTGTTTTCAAAATTATTAATAATCCGATATGTTTCTGAAATGTTAATGATGCTGAAAATTCAGCTTTAATCACATAAATTAAATTTTAAGTTATTTACATACAAAACAGATACTTTAAATTTGTAAGAAATTCTTAATTTCTCAGTGTTGTACTGTATAATCTGAATGGACAATGACTCGTGAAACTTTTTTTTATTTTTTTTTTGTATAGCACTTGTCATTATGTACCTTTCATTCCAAAGCAGTTATACAAACAATAGTGCCTCACAAAGCATGTGTCCACTTGTTTTACTTTGTCATTCTGAAGGAAAAGACACATAGAAAGTGACACACCCAGAGCACTCACTTTCTACCCTTCAGTGTCTCAGTAGCTGGAAGTGATAAGTCTGTGAAAGAGTTCTCTGGGAGAGATTTCATTTGACATTTCCTAGCCATTGGTACGACAGAGAGTCGCAGAGAATTTTTTTAAATTAATTTGTTTATTTAATTTTTTTGTCAGTTTACAATAAAAAGATACACAAATGAGTCAATAATTGACATGCAATAATCTTGAGATCTCCAATGTTTGGTTGCAGACTTTGGTTTCTTGGGAAATCTGAGTAGTTGGAAAGGTTTCTTAGTGAAAATACATGAGATTAACCAGGTGAAAAAGTCTCCATTTGCGCTCCATCTCATCGCTGTTGAGAAGAAACTAAGATTTTGAGATCTCACTCGTGTTTTTTCTTTCTTATGGGAAGCTGACTCCCATGATGCTTTGGCTCAAGCGTAGCATGAAGGCGACATTAAGAAAGAAAGCAGCACTGTTTGTTTTTCCAAAGAAGCCCCCAAATCCCCAAGCTCTTATTTCTTATCAAAACGAAAGCGGCTAAACTGATCCAGAGTGAGGAAAAACCACAGGAAAACTGAGTTTTCTCATGTCTCAGGAAAACTCTTTGTTCACTATCTGCATTTCAGTTGGTATATTTTTAGATCAGCATTTATATTTGTAGGATGACATGATTTGGGGAAAATTTTTAATGTTATTTTTCTGATAAAGATTGTGATTTAAAATCTGATAAAAAAATAATAATAATAATTATATATATATCAATATGGGTATGAAATAATAATAATAATAATTCTTTAATTTTTTTTATTATTACTACTAGATAAAAATAGAAAAAAAAGATTAAATAAAAACTAAAAAGAAATATTACCATTGTAATATTTCACTACAAAATAAAAATATATATAAATAATTGTATTTTACAACTTTGAAATTACAGTAATAATATTTATGGCTTATTTTAATTTTCAAACATTAATCAATTGAACTTTTTAACTATTCCAACCTTTGCAATCAGATAATTGCACTAAGTTATATCATGATTTTTTTTTTTATTAACTGTGAAGCTCTTTGTATTTGTAAATAAACTTTGCACATTTTTTGTATGTTTTGACAGAATTGATAAAACTGTACATGTTGACAGTATTTAGAAGTCACACAGAACTGAGTGAAAACATTATAATGTCAACATGTTAAATAAATGTGTTAAATACATGTAATGCTGTTAAATATTTAATTATTCTAATTTATTCAAATATTAGATTAATAGTTTTCATTGCATTTCTGAGAACCTCAAAGGATGTGTAAACATCTGTATGTACATTTTTAAATCCATAAACGCATTTAGAAGCTGTTCATCAAAATAAATGTATGTGTGTTAAGCACATGTTATGATTGAATATGATGAATACTAATGAGATCGCGTTGGGGAAATCGTCATGGAGGATAGATGTGCGGCGAGCAGCTGGGCCTGAAATTACCATCAGACACAAATGTGATGCTTATTTGATGATTCTCAAGTATCTCTTGTTAGACAGCTGTCCAGATGAAACTGTTGCTCACCTTTCATGCTGATGAGCGAGGCTTTCATTTCTGGTAAGTGTGCAGTCGTCGAGTGGCACTACAGCACCAAAGGATGACGCGACTCGTGTTTGCACTTTTCTCTTAATATCAGTTAAATTATTTTTTTAAACTTTACTAAATAAGCCTCCTGCTCATTTTTTTTCATTTTTCTTACCTGTGCTATTGTATATTGTGTTGTTGAGGCCTTGGATGTTAATGACTGCAGTACATTTCATATGAGGTTCTTTGCCTTGTCTTGATATTGATATTTTATTATAAAATTCTAGAAATGCTGCACTATATATACACTGCCGTTAAAAGTTTTTAAGTGCTTTTGAAAGAAGTCTCTTCTGCTCACCAAGGCTGCACTTATTTGATCAAAAATACAGTAGGTTTTTTTTTAAGTTTTCATATGAATATATTTCAAAATGTAATTTATTCCTGTGATCAAATCTGTATTTTCAGCATCATTACTCCAGTCTTCAGTGTCACATGATCCTTCAGAAATCATTATAATATGCTGAATTGCTGCTCAAGGAGCATTTCTGCTTATTATGCTGCTTCATATTTTCGTGTATGTAATATATTTTAATATATGTAATTATTTTCAAGAATGTTTTATGATTTGAACGTTCAAAAGAACAGAATTTATTTGAAATAAAAATCTTTTAAATAAATGCTGTTCTTTTAACTTTCTGTGTTCCAAATGAACAGATATACATATGCTCTATAGTGCACACTATGTAGGGACCTTGTGATTTGGAATGCAGCTTATGTGAAGCCAGGCTGATTTAATTCCACATCTGTGCACAAGCGTTATCTTGTACGCTGATATTTCAGAGAGCTCGTCCGATGTCTGGAAGAGCAGAGATTTTATGTCAGAGAATGATGAAGTGCAGGTGTTAGCGGGTGTGTAGTGTAGTACTTAAGAAAGAATGCCATATTTAATGTTCTGATGTAATTTTTCATTCATATAACATGAGTCAGATGAACTTTCTCTGTGCAGAATTGACCACAATGATGCAACACCTCTAAATATCTGTTGTATTTTGTGTACAAGGCTTTCACATTGTGAAACACTATCCAGGCATGGCATCAAGATATTTGTAGTTCGCTTTATAGGTTGCACAATGCAAGGCCCGTATAGAAATGATTTGTGGAGTCTGGAAGGACTCAACTGGGTTGCACACAGATCTGAACACCTTTGATCTGAACCATCATCACTCAGCGTCAATGCCTGACCTTAAACCCCTGCATCCATGATCCAACATCTAATGGAAAGTCTTTCCAAGAGAGTGGAAGCTGCTATAGCTGCAATGTTTTTTTTTTGTGATTTTTTTGTTATTTGTTGTTCAAATGTTGTGCATGGTGAGGATGCATTTGAAATTAAGTGTTCAACAAATGTGCAACATGGTGGGGGCAAAAAAAAAAAAAAAAAAAAAAAACGAGATGAGATGGGTGGATTTGTTTTTGTGTGTTTTTAATTTGTGCATTTTTGTGTGGTGCATTATAAATGTTGTAAATAATTATAACCGAATTTAAAATGCATATTGTTAATTGCGTATTGATAAGTATTTTAATGTATTAACTGTGGTTACAATTATACAATTATAAGGTGCATTACAAGGCATAATAAATTCATTAAAACTACTTTTATAATGCATTATACATAAAGGCTTTAAGTAAAGTGTTAAAAATTTTATTTCAATGCATTTGCTCTCTTGCAAAACTTTGCTTTCACCTGAGAAACATTAGCAAACATTAGAAGAACCTTTCCGTTCGCATGCAAAACTTTTGGGATGGAAATATAATGAGTTGAGCGGTAAAACTATGCTTTTGCAAGGGAACACAAAGTTTCTTAGTGAAACAATAATTTTGCGCAAAAAACGCAAATGTTACGCATGCAAATGCAAAGTTAGTTTTTCATGACAACACAATACTTTTGCGAGAATGAACACAAAGTTTCTCAGTGTAAAGCAATACTTTTGCGAGAGCAAACAAAATTTCTTAGCAGAACATAAAATTTCTTAGTGCAATGCAATACTTTTGTGAAAGCGAACACAAAGTTCATTTACAGGGCGCAATAATTTTCAATATCTTTAAAAGCAAACACAAAGTTACTTTTGTGAAAGAACATAAATGTTTCGCAAGCAAATGCTAAGTTAGTTTCTCATGGGAAGGGAACGCAATACTTTTATAAGAAGAAACAAAAAGTTTCTTAGTGGAACGCGAAATTTATTAGCGAAATGCAATACTTTTGTGAAAGAACCCAAATGTTTCACTAACAAATGCAAAGATACTTTCCTCTGGGAGCCCAATACTTTTGCAGGAACAAATGCAAAGTTTCTTAGCGAAACAATACTTTTGTGAGAGTGAACACAATGTTTCTTAGTGGAATGCAAACTTTCTTTGGGGAATGCAATACTTTTGCAAGAATGATCGCAGTTTCTTAGTGGAACGCAATGCTTTTGTGAAAGAACACAAATGTTTTGCAAGCAAACATAAAGTTTCTCTGGGAAATGCAACGTTTTTGCAGGAACAAATGCAAAGTAAAGTAAATGCAACATTTCTTAACGAAAAATACAAAAGTTTCGCAAGCTAATGCTAAGTTAGTTTCTCATGGGAAGTGAACGCAATACTTTTACAAAAAGGAACACAAAGTTTCTTAGTGGAACACAAAATGCAATACTTTTGTGAAAGAATGCAAATGTTTCACTAACAAATGCAAAGTTACTTTCCTTTGGGAATCTAGTACTTTTGCAGAAACAAATGCAAAGTTTGTTAGCAGAACACAAAAGCGAACACAAAGAGTAAATGCAACGTTTCTTAGCGAAAAACACAAATGTTTTGCAAGCAAATGCAACGTTTTTTGAGGAAACGCAATACTTTTGCGAAAGAACACAAATGTTTTACGAGCGAATGGAAAATTTCTTAGGGAACACAATACCTTTGCAAGAGAAAGTAAAAACATTTAAAAATTTTTCCATCACCATTAAGCGACTCCATCAAGTAGTCTATCATATATCAGTAGAAAAAAATGAACAATTAAAAATATGATTGTTTTATTGATCACATTTTGAGTGGATGCAGCTAATGTCTTTGCTCCTGCACATCAGTGTGTGATCTGGGTTATTATGCAAGCAGATGAGGAACTGCTAGTGTTTGGACTGAGTGTTGACCTTCTGCAGCTGGGAAGGAAATGCTCGGTGAATGTTTGACTTGTGCTGTTAGGCATGCATGTGGTCCTGTTATCCAAGTTTATGAGAATGGCTTGAGCAGAAAAGTGGAATAAAAAAAGTGCGGTTGCACATCACATATACTACACAATGACCCATAATAGAAGGTATTTACTTTATGATAAAAGGAGAGAGCTGCAGTAGAAGAGCAAATGATCAAAATTCAGCTTCCCACACAAATAATCACATGACTTAAGACGTGCAACCTAATGCATGTGTCATATGGACTACCGTTTTGATTTTCATTTCTGACGCTCAGTCATAATGAACAGTTGCATTAAAAAAAGGCTTCTTCAAGAGAAATGTGTTCTAGGAAGAAAATAGCTGCATGAATAACTAACGTTTTTAAAGGAATAGATCATGCATGAATGTCATGAAGTTCACCTGTAATTGTTGGAAAGGCCCTAGAAATGGGTCAGTATTTTTCATTGTTGTTGGACTGTAAGCCTCTTTGGATCTGGACTCATATGACAGTTTCCACTTCAACATGGATCAAAGAAAGCATAATCTGGTCGAGGCAGATTTATGGGCTGGTTAATCAGAGGTCGTGAGTATCTGCCGGCACAGTCTGTTTCCTTCCTAACCGCTCATTAGGGCTGGACCATACAGATAAAAAAAAGAGTGTGTGTGTGTGTGTATGTGTGTGTGTGTGTGTGTGTGTGTGTATGTGTGTGCGATTTCTAAATATGAGTGTGTTCCGGAAGCCACACATTCTGCATGTACATTTATTTTTATTTGCATAGACGCTCAGACATGTAATATTAATGAACTTACAGCATCTAAAACACAATTTATTTAGGAATTTTGAATTCATTAGTTCTACTGTATTTATGATCCATGAAAGCATGTTTTCATTCACATGTATTTAACGCAATTGACTAATTTCCTTCATTTAAAATGAGAATGTTTCATTCTGTTCTGTACACTGTAAACCCGACTAAGTTGGCAAAACTCAAAAAACATTTGAGGCCAACAGTAAGAAATTCAAAGTTGTAAGTAAGCGGACCTGGCAGATTTTATACACATACTTGTTAATTGCTCTGAAATTAAAATAACTAAATTGAAATTAAACTAACTCATACATTTAACTTGACATTATGTAATTTCAACTAATTAAATTAGTAAATACTGAAATATTTTTAGAAGTGGAAACTTAATTTAACTAGCTAATTCAGTTAAATCCTAACTGGCTAATTAGTAACACAATGCCTTGATTAGCATAGCAATGCCTGAATATAGAGCGATATCGAACAATTATTTTACATAGCAAAAAACTAAACCCCCACTTAACATTAAAGGGATACTCCACCCCAAAATCACAATTGTGTCATTTATCACTTACCCCCATGTCGTTCCAAACCCATAAAATCTCTGTTCGTCTTCTGAACACAATTTAAGATATTTTGGATGAAAACCGGGAGGCTTGTGACTGTCCCATAGACTGCCAAATAAATAACAGTGTCAAGGTCCAGAAAAGGTGTGAAAGTCGTCATTAGAATACTCCATCTGCCATCAGACATGCAATCTGGGTTACATGAAGCGCCCGGAACACTTTTTGTAAGCGAAGAAAACAAAAATAACGACTTTATTCAACAATTCCTTTGCCAGCGGTCTCCTCTGTGTCTCTCCATAGCACCATATGCTGTGTATGCTCTTCTGTGTCAGGGGGTGGAGTAACCCTTTAAACTTGCACAAAAGAAACATTATATAACACATAGCATTTACTTTCCTTTCGAGTGCAATGGCAAAACATAAAGTGAAATACAAATCCCCAGCTCAGTTTTAGTTAATTTAATTAAAAGAAACAAAACAAAACAATGAAACAAGAAGAGATTATTAAGTTGTGTCAGTTTTGTGAACTCTAATGAAAAATAAAGTTCTAAATACTCATTAAAGTTAATTTGTTTATTATGAAAAGTTAACTTGTTTGTTTAATCTGTTTTATCAAAATTTTTATTTTTTTAAATGATATACTTAAATAATAAGTTAAAATATTTTTTTTAATTATTTTTATTATTTATTATTAGCACTATGATTTAATTTAAATGTAGTAGTAAAACAGTAAAAAACCCATAGTTTAAATAATAATTAAAACGTTTTGCGTTTCTTTTTACTTATTTCAGATTTTTTTTCCCTTTTGTAAGCTGTAAATACATAATAATGTTAATGTGTTAGTATTTATCCTATATATCTACACACTACTACTACTACAACTAATACAAATGCTAGTATTAAAAATGGTTATTTTAATTATTTATTTAAATAAATATTCAATAATATTTATATTATTTATATACTAATTACTTTAAAATATTATACTAAATATACTATTATACTAATCATTTCAAATGGTCATTATAGCTATAACTGACTTATAAGTAGTAAAATATAGTAAAATTAAATTATATACAAGTAGTAAAATATAGTAAAATTAAATTATATACAAGTAGTAAAATATAGTAAAAACTATAGTTAAAATAATCAAGGCATGCTTTCATAATGAAGAGGTTAATATTGAGTATGGTCCTGCCAGATGGATTTTATTACACAACACCGGTTGTTAAATATTTGTGAAAATCACTAATTTGTTGTCTTCAAACGTGTAATCTGATCTAACTCACTCTGAGACTCCTGGCTAAATTTACTTGAGTGATCATTCCCAGAAAGCCCTAAAAGGCAAAGAGGAGTAAAAGCAAACCAACAGAACACGAGCGTCTGCCAGAGTCTGGGTTCGATTTCTCAAGTCCGAGGAGATTAGGATGATCAGCGAATGTCGGTGTAGATGCCAGGAATTCTCCAGTGCTTGTCACTGCATGTTCTGGGCTTATTCTGAGGGTGTATAGAGACACTGTGTGTGTATTTACTGTATCTGTCCAAACATCACAATATAAAGCCAGCAGAGCACAAGAGCAGGATTACAGGAGCTGAACTCCATTCATTCTCCATTGAGAAACCTGACATGAGCTCAGAGGCTGCTTTAGAAAACACAAGTCAAGCCTATGATTTCATATTTGAAATATTTGAAATCCTATTTGTTTACCAAACTATCTACAATCCTGAAATGAGATGCACCAATGAGAAACATTCTCAGCATGCTTATGCATGGAATAATTCCACGTTTCTTAGATGTTTTGGAAAGAATACTCTTCTGCTCGCCAAGGCTTATTTTATCAAAAATACAGTAAGAATTGTGAAATATTATTATCTAATTTATCTTTGAATATATAGTAAAATGTAATTTATTCCTGTGATAATTATATTTTCAAATAAAAATTATTTCATGTCATCAGTATCACATGATCTTCAGAAATCATTCTAATATGCTGATTTTGCTGCTCAAGAATCATTTCTGATTATTATCAATGCTGAGAAATGTTGTGCTGCACAATATTTTTGTGGAAACCGTGATGCATTTTATTTTTCAGGATTCACTGATGAATAGAAAGTTCAAAAGAACAGCATTTATTTGAGATAGAAATCTTTTGTAACATTATAAATGTTATAAATAAAATTATAAATCTGATCAATTCAATGCACCAGTGTTAGGTAAAAGTATTATTATTATTATTATTTTAATTAATGCTTTCTTAAGACTTTTGAATTGTAGTGTGTCATGGTTTCCACAAAAATATTGGGTAGCAAAACCCATCAGCATATAAAATGATCAGCATATAAGAATGATTTCTGAATGATCATGTGACCCTTAAGACTGGAGTAATGATGCTGAAAATACAGCTTTTATCACAGGAATAAATTACATTTTAAAATATATTCACATAGAAAACAGCTATTTTAAATTTAAATAATATAACACTTTTTATTGTATTTTTGATTTTAAAAAATGCAGACTTGTTGAGCAGAAGAGACTTATTTCAAAAACATAAAAAAAAAAGAAAAAAACTTTTCAAAAACCACACTTTTGACCAGCAATGTATATTTTTTATGTATTGTAATATTTTGTTGATGCTGCTGGCTGCTGCTCCTTTATTAAAGAATTTCTCTGTCTATGTGTCTATTTTGCGTCGTTCATAGGGAGATTTCACCTGTAAGAAAACAGCCGGTCATAATTTCCACATGCAGTCGGTTTCCATTCAGAGTCTGTCAGAGCTGGAGAGAGTCCGGCTGCAGGAAGTCGCTCTGGTCAGACTGATGAAAGACTTCGATTTGGGATGCCAGATCACCATCCCCAAAGGTACACAGAGACTCACATTTAAAAAAGAAAAATAAGAGACGTCTTGAAGTGTCACTGGTTTGATTGTCTTAAAAGTTTTGTAGTTATTTTCTGCTCTGTTTCTGATGTTTTGTATGCAATGTCTTTTCCAGATGGTCAGAAGCGGAAAAAGTCACTCAGGAGGAAGCTGGATTCTTTATCGAAGGAAAAGAGAGACAAAGGTATGCATTTGGTTTTTAGATATTTGTCATCCTGCACATCGAGAAGTTAAAGCTGCAAGCTGACCACTAGAAATAAAGGTCAAAGCTGATTTCTTCGATTAGATATGTCTGCTTTTGTGTGACGAATTAAACATCTTTATGAGATCTAGAAATGCTTTAAGGCTATAAAAGCTATTAAATATCATAAATGGTGTAAATACAGTATAGTAAAGAGATGTGTGTCAGATCCGCATCATGTTCAGCAGCACATCAGAGTGATACTGACCTTTAGTTATAAAAAAAAAGATGCCATTATACAAATATTAAAAATATACTGTCTTTATGTTGGTTCTACATTAATTTGAAGATTGCATGTGAAATTATTGCATTGTAAAAGTATTTTTGCTAAGAGTATTTAACTTTAATGTGAGGTAGGATTAATCACAATTAATCGCAATTAATTTAAGAAAAAAAAATGTGCGATTATTTAGTTGTTGTTTTTTTTTTATCGATTGACAGCACTAATTCTAACATGTTGTAGATGGTTGTAAATTTTATTTGTTTGTAGACTTTTCAAAATAAGAGTCCTAGTGTATTTCAGGCGTTTAAATTTAAAAGTCCTGCATTATACATAAATTTTTTTACATTTCTTATTTTTATTATTTGTTATTTTCAATATAGAGAAGTATCAGAGCATTAATCATTATATTGCCTTTCTTTAAACACATTATTATTATATCAACAGCAATGCATTGATGTATTGGTATATAAACCAATTTCAGTACGCATATAGAATAAAACATGCAGGCCTTAATAAAGGTCCTTAATTGATCTTAAAAACTCTGTAGATAAACTAAAACTAAAGACATAAAAATTGGTACTTGAAATAAATGTTTACTGAAATAAAATAAAATATAATAAAAAATTTTTTTTTTATTTCAGCTAGTTTCCAAGGCAACATTTTAAATTTTCATTTATTTTAACTTGTTCTAAAATAACTAACACTGAAAACGATATAGACATATAACAACAAAAATTATAAATGACAAAAACACATTAAAATTAATAAAAGTTTAAATGAAATGAACACGAATGCAGAAAAGACAAAAATAAAGTCTAATTCAAAATATTAGCAAAACTAATTAACAATACAAAAATTACACTGTTAGCCATAGACAAATATATCTATAGTTATTTGACCTATTTTAAGAATATAAGCACTTTGTCCACTTGGTGAATAATAAACCATTTTACATTTACATTAATGCATTTAGCAGATGTCTTAATCCAAAGCGAATAGAAAAGCATAATCGATTCCTCACAGTAATCATATTTATTTTTTAATTGAATTTTAAGTAAATATTATAATCAGATGTTCATTTATGCACTTCACATTTGCTAACATGTTCCAAATATCATCTGATCTGTCCGTCTGAACAAAGAGTCACATGATCAGTGGCGCTCATTTACTCCCGTTTGATTAGTCACATAGAAATAGAGCACAATCTGCTTTTACACTATATCTTCATATTTAGATCCTAAAACATTTATTTATAGGTTTAAATGAAGAACCAAATATTTGAGATGTTCACAGTGCTCTCATACTAGATCTCCTATAGCTCCACTATGATATTAATATATAGTGCTTTGACCCAGAATGCAGCGTTATGGCAGTGATCCGCCTGAGCAGCTGCGCAGTAATGTGTGCTGGAATGCAGACACTCCCGCTGCGCTCCGACGGTCCTGAGAAATAACAACAACAGTCCGAGACGCTCCGCGCTCGCTCCCATTATTTGTGTTGCAGATCAGACCTCCGACGACTCACAGCGGACGCATTCCTTTCACGTTTACATTAAACCACTTCTGTGTTTGAAGGTGTGAGATGATCAGTGTGGAATTCCACAATACAAAAATATTTGTATATGGCACGTTTTATTACTTTATATATTAAGTAATATGAAATAAGCAGGAGTGTCTGTGTGATACTGCTTAATGAATTTGGCAGGTTTGTATTTATTTATAAGCATCAAACGTATCTATATCCTTTTTTTAATTAAATTTTATTTTATTTTATTTTATTTTATTTTTTTTTTTTTTTTTTTTTCAATTTATATTTTATTTTATTTTATTTTATTTTATTTTATTTTATTTTGTTAAATTATTGAACTATCAATTTAAAATCCCATGGGGAATTCATGTAAATATTTTAGTTCAAAGGCATTCGGCCGATAAAAAGTTTGGGTTATCCTTGATTACAGAACCTGGACTAAATCTTTGCAGAAAAAAGCACTGGAGAAATCACGTGAAAAGCAGGGTTATTGTAGTCTAAATAACTAAAACTAAAACTGAAGCTAAAATTAAAACCATAAAAAATATTATATACAGTATACTAATAATTATTATAAATTAATAGCAGTAATTATAACTGCTAATAATTATTATCAACATCTGAGGACCTTGAACATCTGAATGTGTCATGAAATGATTGATATATTAAGACATACAAAAAGTTTGGGAATCCTTAATATTACGATTTTATTTTATTTTATATTATATTTTTGTTTTGTTTTGTTTGCTTATTTTTTTACATCTAGTCTCCCTGGTATTTTATGTTAACATTTCAATAACGAGGCTAAATAAATAAACACAAATAAATATTAACAATTATTTTATTTTAGATTATTTTATTCAATTTTACTTTTGCATTTATTTTTGAAATAAAGCCAAAATAAAATATGTTTTCATTCGTATTTAATCTCATCTTTATTTTTTGTGTCGTTGAAACATTTAAATATTTAATATTTTTAAATATAAACTTAAAAACCCCAGGTTGACTTAATGTAAATATTTTAGATTCAAAGGCATTTGGTCTTTGTGAAATCCTGGATTGGAGAAGCAGTAAATATGCATATCTTTCTCTCTCAGAGTCTGATTCTCAGGCGTTCGGCGTGCCGCTCTCGCAGGTGATTGTGAACGACCGGCGTCACAAGCAGCTGCAGGAGGAGCAGGAGGAGCAGCGGAGTCCTGCAGACCGAGTCTCTTCACTCCTGCACCTGACGGGCCGCAGATCCACCAACAAGGAGCTTTCCAGCAGTAACTCATCCCTCAGCTCGTCCTCCGAGACGCCCAACGAGGGCACGACACCCGGCACACCGGAGACGGCGCTGCGCTCACGCAGACGGGTAGAGTATCACTTCAACACTTTACTGCTGCTTTTTCTAACACTTTACAGTGAGGTCCCATTTGTTACGTAGTAAATGCATAACTAACATTAACTAAATAATGAGCAATGCATCTGTTGCTGTATATAATTATAGTCTATAATTATATTATATAATTAATACAACTATTCATCATTCGTTTATGTTAGCTTAAGTAAATGTTGAAATGGTCATTAAAGTGCCCCTATTATGGATTTTTGAAAATGAGCTTTCATGCAGTGTGTAACACAGCTCTAAGAGATTGAAAGCATCCTGCAAAGTTTTAAATCTGAAAGTGCACTGTGTATGAAGTTATTGTTGCTCAAAAGAAAGAGTCGACTCTGAATCAGTGAAACGAGTCGCTTTTAAAACTAATCATTTCTCACATGAGAATTAAACTTTTAGTTGCTATTTCTGTGTAAACTGTTGTTTAATGCTGTTTGAGACCCAAAAATGGTGCCACTTATCATTAGACCTCACATTAAAGAATCAATAATTCATTAAGTAGAAATCTATGAATATCTGTGGTGGATATGTGGGTGTGTAGAATTAATTTTTTGTAATTAAATTGTTTTTGTTGGAAATGTTGTGTTGGAAATAAGCAATTGTTTCCATAGTTTGTTTATGACAATCAGGGATGATAATGATTTATTGCATACTGAAAATATATTTGCTTTCATTTTGTTGGAGATATTAAGTAATGCTATTAATAATGCCAGTGTTGGGGAGTGACATTACATTACATGTATTTAAATTATGTACTTTAATTGCAAAATAAATGTAATTGTGATCAGTTACTTATGTGTAATTAAATTACAGTTACTTATGAAAATGTTAACGATTACAAAGCGGGTTGCATCTGATTTTTTATTCACAGACACACACACATACAGGTTTATTTGATTTCTTTCATAAATAGCATTGACTGCCCAAAAATATGAGACAGCAATGTTTCAGGAGTTCAGGACACAGAACAGGACACATGCTTATTCGATAACTGTTTTATTTCCTATTTCGGTTTATGGCATGTGCTTAATATTTTTAAGATTAACTGTTTTTCTTCTCCACTGCATTGTTAGATGTACATGTGTCATACTGTAAGGTTAACCCTACCTATTGAAATAGTAACACTACTTATTACATTTAATTACATTACATTTTAAATAGGGTAACTTGTAATCTGTAACCTATTTCACTTCCAAAGTAACCTTCCCAGCACTGAATAATGCAATGGTTTTAATAGACTTCGAACTGTATTTCTTAGCCAAAAATGCTGACAGAAGTGTCTATATTTGTGTGTTTGACCGCTGCAGGGCGGCATGTCTGTGGACTGCATCACTGATCTGGACGACAGTCACTCTCGTCTGCTGGAGGCTCTTCAGCTCTCCATGCCTGTGGAGTCACACAGCGAGAAGAAGAAGACGAGCGATGCCAAGCTCAGCCTGAACCCCATCTACAGACAGGTGCCGCGCGTGCTGGACAGCTGCTGCCAACACCTGCAGAAGTATGGTCAGTGCCACCTCAATCCATACGTCTTTTAAGGAGCCCCTTAAATCAAAATCATGGTTTTGAGGTCACATCTGTCGGTGTGAGGTCGTCTTTATGGTTCGATAAGCCCCGCCCCAACTTCCTGTCTCAATAGAAAACATCA